>NC_142938.1:17583369-17585869 GCF_046866305.1 Octopus bimaculoides
TACCAGTTGAATACTGAGGTCGATGTAACCGATTTACCCTTCCCCTAAAATAGCAATTTGTCCGTCGTGCTAACGATTCTGCCAGCTCGTCGCCTTATTACCAACAATATCATTTTTATCATTAAGGCGGCGAGCTGGCAGAAAGGTTAGCACGCCGGGCGAAATGCTGAGTGGTATTTCGTCTGCCGTTACGTTCTGATTTCAAATTCTGTCGAGGTCGACTTTGCCTTTCATCCTTTCAGGGGTCGATAAATTAAGTACCAGTTACGCATTGGAGTCGATGTAATCGACTTAATCCTTTTGTCTGTCCTTGTTTGTCCCTTCTATGTTTAGCCCCTTGTGGGCAATAAAGAGATAAGAAACGTTAGCACGCCGGGCGAAATGCTGAGTGGTATTTCGTCTGCCGTTACGTTCTGATTTCAAATTCTGTCGAGGTCGACTTTGCCTTTCATCCTTTCAGGGGTCGATAAATCAAGTACCAGTTACGCATTGGAGTCGATGTAATCGACTTAATCCCTTTGTCTGTCCTTGTTTGTCCCTTCTATGTTTAGCCCCCTGTGGGCAATAAAGAAAGAAATATCATTGTTATCATTATTGGCAGACTGGCAGAATCATTAGCGCGTCGGAGAAATTACGACTCTTAATAGTCTTAGTTCAAATCCCGCCGAGGTCAACTTTACCGTTAATCCTTTTGGGGTGGAGGGGTCGATCAAATAAAGTCCCAGTTTAGAACTGGGGTCGATGTAATCGACTTGCTCTATCTTAAAATTGCTGCGCTTGCGCGAAAATTAAAATGATTTATTACCATTACTACCGCCACTACTACTATTACTATTATCAGCATCACTACCACAACTTAACAATCCCCCATCATCATCATAATCTATACTACTGTATTCTATTTTATATGTTAGTTGAATGAATGTGTATTTAAATCCGACAGCTTTGGCACAGAGATATACTAGCAATGAAAAAAAGTACAGTAAGCACTAACAAACAAACACACAAAAAAGGGAACAAAATAAACAAATAATGAATGAACAAATAAATAAATGAATGAAAGACACCCCTCCTCCTCTACTTTCTCTCCTACCACACACACACACACACACACACACACACACACACACACACATACACACAGAAGTCGTAAAAAAATCAACAATGAAATAAAAAATATTTCACTATGTATAAAAAAAAACTTCTTCATAATGAACGAGTGACTAGCTAGTAGGTGGACGAGTTGTACGAAAAAACTTATGTAAATTTAAAGAAAAAAAAAAACAAGAGAAAAATACGATCAACAACAACACCAACCAAAAAAGACAAGAACTATAAAAAAAAACGTAGGAAATTCAAGAAAAAAAACCGAAATTAGGGTAAATGTTGGCGAAGTGATGTTTGGAATGTGGATAATTGACGGGATATTTAACAGTGAAGGGGCAAAGAGAGATGATGTCAAGATCTGTAGATGATGTGTCACAATCGTAGTAGCCTCAGCGTTTGACAGAAAGACTTAAATATATAACGACTTCGAACCCCCCAATCCCTTCCTTCCTTTCTTCCGCCATTTTTTTTTCCTTCAATAACATACCACGTTTCGTAAGACGCTCATTTCATGAGAAACAGAAACATACGCGTAAGCATATACACACTCGTATGCTATGTGTAGACAGGTGTGCATGTGTTTAAGTATGAAACGTATGAAAGTGTGTAAAATATATATTCGTGTGTAGTATATGTGTGTGTACGCGCGCGTGTGTGTGTGTGTGTGTGTGTGTGTGTGTGTGAGCGCGTGTGGTCGCACCTTGGGTAAGTATCTTGACCCTCCCTGGCCGACCAAAGCCTTGTGAGTGGAATTGATAGATGAAAACTGAAGTCTGTCGTGTGTATCTGTGTGTGTGTGTGTGTGTGTGTGTGTTCTCTGTCTTCTTTTTCTATTCCACTTTCTTCTGTTTCTGAAGAAGAACTTTGCTCGAAACGTTAAACCACCTTTCTTTCCTTCCCTGAGCGTCTGCTAATACTTTACATGCACCACGTCCTCGCGTTGTTGTTTTTTGTGCTTGTTCCTCACTTTTTTTTATTTACTATACACACGCACATATATGGACCGTTGACTGAACACTATTCAATTTTTTTTCTCCGTGTTTTTCTCCTTGTCTCCGTATTCTTTCTGTTGAAGAGCGTAGCTCGAAACGTCAAAGACTTTCCGTATTCCCGAGCGTCATACTAATATATACTTTTGTTATTTACACCACCTGTCCTCGTCTGTTGTTATTTTTTGTATAATCTCCCATATATATATATATATATATACGACGAGCTTCTTTCAGTTTCCGCCTACCAAATCCATGCACAAGGCTTTGGGCGTGTTTTCGACGACTCAGTAACCTTTTCTATTTGATTCTAGTGGTCCACATGAACCAAGTCGGGAACCCCTGATCTAGATACAGCCTTCATTGGAAATAACTTGAGCCAGTTCAAGTGAACGTATTCCATA
>NC_142938.1:17590869-17595869 GCF_046866305.1 Octopus bimaculoides
CGAGCCAATTACCTGACATGAAACCAATTGAAAATCTTTGGAGCATATTAAATAGAGCTATACGAAAAACTCGGCAGAAACTTAAATCTAAAGATGAATTGTTTCGATTGTTGCGTGAAAAGTGGGCAGAAATTCCACAAGAGACAATCACAAAGCTCATCAGCTCAATGCCAAAAAGAGTTTCAGAATTAAAAACTGCAAAGGGAATGTCAGCTAAATACTAAAGTATCTAGTCCTACCTATCGATTACATTTCAATTGTTCGCTTTGCGTATTGAATATAAGATTTTGAAAATTAAAGGTGTCTATTTACTTCCTGCATGTCAGTGTATACATATGCAAGAGGTGTGTATGGGGAAGGGTATTGTTATCATCGACACCCTCATTGTCACTTCAGCTTATGTTGACCTAAAATAAAACATGATTTCCCTTATCCGCGTAAATCTTCAAATGATTAAATTCGAAGTGTGCAGTTGGAAGAAATGAAAGCATTAAAATATCTATTTTAAAGATAGGTTAAGATAGGTTAGAAAATACTTGATAAAATAAATTTCTTTTATTTCTTTTATTTGTTTCAGTCATTTGACTGCGGCCATACTGGAGCACCGCCTTACTAGTGCGCGTTCTTATTTCCTCACGTACTCGTTTTCACACCTATCTAACGATTACACATGCATGCGCGCGCGCACATATGTACGCACACGTACACACACATTCACACGTACTCACACAAACAGACATAGACACACAGACACACACACACGCACACACACTCACATACCCCTTATCTTTTTTGGACACTTCCACAGAACACGAAACAAATTTCTTAACCACACAGTCATACCTGCACAAGTGTGTGTGTGTGTATCTATGTATGCATGTATATATATATATATATATATATATATATATGCATGTATATATATATATATATATATATATATATATATATATATATATATATATATATATATATATGCATGTATATATATATATATATATATATATATATATATATATATATATATATATATATATATATATATATATATATATTGAAAAAAAAGTCGTCAGAATTTTGGAATAACTTCTTTCATTTATTTTATACATATATTAGCGCTTTCGTTCGTCTTTCGAACTTGTCAAATATAATTCTGTGAAAATACAGAGATCTTGCTTATTTATATAAAAACAGGTGTTTTGTGGGGTTTTGTCTATAACAGAACATTGTTTTGTTTATTTTGTTTTTTGGGGGTGAGGCTTTGGAGACAATGGAAGATGTATAAGCAGATAGATAGATAGACAGGCAGATAGATAGATAGATAGATAGATAGATAGATAGATAGATAGATAGATAGATAGATAGATAGTCAGACAGATAGAGAGATGGATGGGGTAAAAGAGAGAGAGAAGGGCAATTGTATTGAAATGGTATGTATATATATATATATATATATATATATATATATATACATACATACATATATGCATGTATGTGTTTACATGTGTCTGTGTATGCATATTTGTATAAGTATGTAAATAGGTAAAGTATACATATATACATACACACACACACACACACACACACACACACACACACATACATTTTTTTATTCTTTTATTCCTTTATACATTTCAGCCCTTGAAGGCTGTGCCCCAATATGGTCACAGTCCTATAACTAAAGCCAGTTTTTGCACACATGTGAGATTTTTTGTTTTATTTTATTTTATTTTATTTTATTTTATTTTATTTTATTTTATTCCATCCACTATTTATTCATTCCCCATGTCGTGTCAATAAAGAAAAACCAAGTACACCAATGAAGAAACAAGGTTTGTTTCTTCATTGGGTTTCAGATAATACTTTCAACTACTGACTCAGGGTCAGACATTTGGCGGGAGGGGCGGTAGTCCATTACATTGACAGAATTTGAACTTAGAACCGAAGCTGGAAGAAATGCCACTAAGCATTTTATCCGGAGTGCTAGCGGCTAGTATTACTCAATGAACTTTCAAGTAAAATCTTGTATGTCTTTAGTGTCCCAATCATGGTTAAATCGGCGTCAGAATGTGCGTGTGTGTGTGTGTGCGTGTGTGTGTATCTGCATGTATATATGTTTCTATGTCTTGCTTTGGGCTCTCAACTCTTTGGTGGAATTGTAGGGGTACCGTTAGGACTTATGGCGTGTTTTGGATACTCACACACACACGCAGACATACACACACATACACACACACACACACCTTATCCTTTATAGACACTTCCAAGCCTTATATCTATATAATACTAAAAGTCTGTGATTGTTTGCTTGGGTGCTTGCGTGCTTGCATGCAAGTTTCGTGTAAATCAGATCACGGATTCCCGAGATACACGTTTTTTTCTCTTTTTGTTTGTTTCCACAAATTTAAGCAGTGAAACCTGGAGTATTGCTCTTTACTGTGAACACCTGGATAGTTTTGTTTGCGTGCTTGCTTGTGTGCGTGCTTGTCTGTAATTTAATATAGCCAAACCAGCGCATAATGGGAAAACCCTCTAAATATAATTTCCCCTGAAATGGGAATACAAACGGAATGAGACAAGCTTCGCGTAAATCGGACCACGGGTTCCCGAGGTACGCGATTTTTTCGGGTACCTTTATAAGAAGCCAAACCGGCACTTACTGGGAAAATACTCTGAAAGTAAGGTACCATTGAAATGTGAATACAAACGGAATAAAACAAGTTTCGCGTAAATCGGAGCACGGGCTCCCGAGATACGTGGTTTTTTCGGGTACCTTGAACTACTGGTGACCCAACGGGTCACGGGTAGTCTAGTGTTTCTATATAAGCATATATGTGTGTATGCTTTATTATTCTCATTTTATTGTTTGTTTTTGTTTCGTTTATCTGTTTGTATAGATATGACATGCCAACAAAGACATGCTCTTTAACAAAGTGAGCTAACGTGTTATCAGAGTTTTTTTGGTTGTCTTTTTCTCTTTTTAGAGTTTAAGCAATGTCAAATATTTCAAGTGTTGCTTGTTTACCTTTTATTGTTCGTTCATTCATTTTTTTTTTTTTTAACTATTCTAAAGTGGTTGTGACCGATTTATTGATAGTTGTTGTTTTATCACAAGTCAGCCTTGATCGAGCAAATCTATGGTTCAAAGGCTGCGACCATTCCGCCTGTGTTTCTAGGCACAATGCACCTTGGACTACAATATTCAATGAATTCTTTTCGATAAGGATATGATTTGAGTAAGATTTAATTACTGTTTCTAGGCACAGTGAACACGGAATTATTCCCTGTATTTTTTCTTTTTGCAAAGGGAGTGAGAAAGATTTAACTGCTACTTCTAGTCGATCGAGCCACTGTGTTGAAGTTCTCATCAATGGGAAGGTCTATCCCTATTACATCATCAACCAAGTGGTGCTATGAATAAAGATATAGTCGGGTTAATTGGGTTACGAATTGGTAATGGTAACTGGTTTTTCCGATAGAACCAAAGAAACTTTGTTTCCGTTGGTCTTTCCATTGCTGGTACTGTCTGTCAGTCACAACACCTAACAGAGTGTCACCTTTTATTTATGTATGTATTTGTTTGTTTGTTTGTTTATGTATATCAAGAGGCGTGATTTCAAATCAGAACGCGCAGATATCACAAGGTAGCCAGTCTGACGTCCTTACTTTTCCACACTGACACGGTCTGTTATTTTACCTATCAACCCCAAAAGTGTTGAAAGGTAAAGTTGATCTTAGGGGGATTTCAACCCAGAGCGCTAAGGGCCGAAACAAACGCCGCAAAGCATGCTATCCAACGATCAAACGACTTACTTCATTCTCAGTATTTGAGTATACTGTAATATTAAAATTATTGAATCAAACGGATTTCCGATAGTTGGTGCTGTTGGATCCCCTCATATCAGGCTCTCGACTTGCTGTTTTGTTTGGAGCTTTCATCTAAGTCCTGGTCAGTTTGGTGGAACCTTCAAGGGTCTAGATTTCCTACTGACATAAATTTCAGGCTCATTAATACATGCAAGTCTCCCTACGGACGTAAATCTATAAAGCACACAAAAGGAGGTAGGAGGGTATCTATCATATTGCTTTCAAACTTTGATACAAGGCCATTATTTTCGGGGGATGTGGTAAGCCGATTACATCGACTCCAGTGCTCAACTGGTACTTATTCTATCGACTCCGAAAGGATGAAAGGAAAAAAGTTGTCCACATTACAATCTCTGAAAAACGAAGGGGTCGATAAATCAACCCCCTTATCCTCTCCACGTTAAAATATTACTGACTTCACCAACCAACAAAATATCCAGTCTTTGCTTTTGTTGCACAACTCGAAACCGAGTCGTCAGATTACGAAGTAAGTCACGGCATAACAACACTTTGTTCATGTGAGAGGCCGAGTTATTGGCCGATTAGCAGCCAACCTTCACGAGATAGATCATTCTAGATCTTTCTGGAATGTCTCGGTTCAAGAGCTGTGTAAAGGCTTAGTTTTAGCGCCAATCTTCAGTATATGGCAACCCACGGTCTAGCTCCACACACACACACTCTTGCCATTTATAATAGTCGTTTTTTACGACTTGAACTCAACCTGGATATGTCGTTATAGTTGGCCGATTTGGTGTTGTTACATCATTTACACGCAGCCTTACCTAGACCCAATTTGCAACACCTTTAAAAGTTGGACACGGTGATAAGACTGCTATGAACTAAATATTCGTGAGCATGTCTTTAAACCCCTCCAAATATACAGGGGAGGATGCTTTCAACATGGGATAATGAAATTATCATTTGCCCCAAATTTCTGTTGGTCAGTCTTGAATATGCAATAATACTAACTGTACACTCCCTCTTTTATGCTCCTGAGAACCGATGCTTAAATTGAAGTTTATAGGATGTTTGACAAATCATGCAATTACTCATATGTAGGCAGTTAACTACTTTAGTACTGTGAACTGAAGGAGAATATGTTACGTAAGTAACTGTTGATTTTCCACTACATA
>NC_142938.1:17600869-17610869 GCF_046866305.1 Octopus bimaculoides
GAAACTTCTTTCAAAATTGCTATTTTGTTTTTCACACGTTAACTTGTGCAGGTTGAGCGATGTAAAATGTTAGAGAAAGAAACCTAGCTGTTTCTTTTAATGCATACATCTAAAGCAAAAAATTTTTCGGGGCCCTTAAAATATTATTGCGGATCCCCAATTGACTATTTTGCTACATGGATTTCCAAAAATCTTATATGGTCCCTCAGGAGCCATATGGACCTGTTTCAAAGCCACTACTCTAGTTTAATTTTAAAATTTAAGAAGGGAGCACCCATATAACAATGCTGTTTTATATACAATGTTTGAAAAATGAAAATGGTGTAATCGTGAATAGAACCACTTTAGTGTGGAGGTTAGTCATATAGTCTTCGTTGCCTGTTCACAATGTTTTATAGGTTGCGTGTGATGACAATGACCCCACAAGAATTTGGGTTTATAAATATTTTATTAACCTGCATTGTTGATATTTACAAAAGGGCAGGTCAGGTCAGATGTGAAGATGTGCGTTGTTGCAGCTTTGTACCACCCAAGCGACAACCCTTCAACCCAACCTACTTGGGTCTGTTTGGGCAGTCTTTGCTGGTGAGGGTTTTACGATGTTGTCGTGCAAATCCTACATCAAGCCTCCTTTAGACGCCTTTTGGCATGCCAATCCCCACACAAAGTATACCCAATGTATTAATGAATCAACGTTCAAGTACATAACATTTAGAAATATTCTGTAATACAACTTGCTACATAATATTATCAATGCATATAAGACGGCGAGCTGGCAGAATCGTTAGCATGCCGGACAAAATGCTTAACGGCATTTCATCCGTCTTTGCCTTCTGAGTTAAAATACCACTGAGTCGACTTTGCCTTTCATCCTCTCGGGATCGATAAAATGAGTACCAATTGAGCACTGGGCTCGATGTAATCGACTTAAACCCTCCCAGAAATTGTTAGCCTTGTGCCGAGACTTTATCAAGAACAGGAAAGTCATTAACTTAGAGTATAAAGTAAATTTTGTGGAGGCGCGTGGCTCAGTGGTTAGGGTGTCAGCATCACGATCGTAAGGTTGTGGTTTCGATTCCTGGATCGGCCGACGCGTTGTGTTCTTGAGCAAAACCCTTCATTTCACGTTGCTCCAGTTCACTCAGCTAGCAAAAATGAGTAACTGGGGAACACATACGCCATTGAAACCGGGAAACCGGGCCCATGAGCCTGGCTAGGCTTTAAAAGGGCGCATTTATTATAAAGTAAATTTACAACTTCTGTTTTACTAATATTTTTACCATTTCACTTGTTAAAAACTTACAAAATCTATTTTTAGAATAAAATTTATAAATTATCATCCATTTTAAGTTAGTTTACTCGTGATACCTCACTAACTATTTAGGTGGGCGCTAGGCGTAACAACTACTTAAAAGGGCACTGTAAAGAAAAAAAAAGAGGTTAATAACAACTGCTCTACATGGTTGTTGAGCCTACTAGAAATAGCAACCAAATTCCATCACATCACACCCAGTTTTGGACACTGTTGCCCTAGATATGAAAAATGATGTGGAGGCCATGCCTGAAATACCTTTGATCACAGGACTGTTTCACAACACATTAAAACTTGATATCACCCTACATTACATTATTGTAAATAATATTACATGCCTTAAAGCTGTCACAGCTCAGTAATTGTTTTAGCTATTTGAAACGAACGAAGTAAAGGTACGTGGCTTTGTGGTTTGGCCTGCTCTAAGCCATCCTTTTAGAATCTTCGGCAAAACTGTTTGGTGGGAAAATTCGTACACTTGCTTGGAAGTTTGCTGCATCAACCATATTGTTGTTGTTGGCACTCTGTCGCTTACGACGTCGAGAGTTCCAATTGATCCTCAACGGAACAACCTGCTCGTGAAATTAACGTGCAAGTGGCTGAGCACTCCACAGACGCGTGTACCTTTAACATAGTTCTCGGAGATATTCAGCATGACACAGTGTGACAAGGCTGACCCTTTGAATTACAGGCACAACAGAAACAGGAAGTAAGAGTGAGAGAAAGTTGTGGTGAAAGAGTACAGCAGGGTTCGCCACCATCCCCTGCCGGAGCCTCGTGGAACTTTAGGTGTTTTCGCTCAATAAACACTCACAACGCCCAGTCTTGGAATCGAAACCGCGATCCTATGACCGCGAGTCCGCTGCCCTAACCACTGGGCCATTGCGCCGTCAACCATACTAAGTCTGCTCAGTCAGGGCTGACCTGGGACTAAACAACAGTAGTCACAACTAAACAAAAATGTATAAAGTGCAGGTGTATATTTATTACTATTACAATATTACAGTAGAACGATAAATACTGTATCAATCCCCTTTAATTCATCTTCGCTCGGTAGATTCATTCCATCACTTATTAAGGCATTTTCATTTCATCATAATCGTTCCACACTTGGAAATAGCAAACTGTATTCTGATGTCACACACACACACACACTCACACACACACACACACACACACACACACACATTTAACGTGCCTTTGGAGAAATTGTTGAATGGCCATTGTCTCCATTGAGTTCATCTGCCCTTTGACAGGTTTTTGATTTTCATCCTGTATATGTGTCTATGTGAATGTATGTGGTGGGTGTATAAAATATAATATAAAAGAATATCGAGTTTTATCATAAAGACAATTTTGCCGCCCATTTTTTTCTTTTCTCCCCCCCCCCCTTACACCTTTTATCAAAGAAGCTCAGGCAGTGTGGCTGTACTCGATAGCTACAATGAGACCTTGTATAAGTGGGCAAAACTGAAAGGTCTAATGTCATATCTTTTCCTTTCCTGCGAAGCTTTCGTTGTCTTCTTCCGGTATCACTGGAAGCGAGGGTCGAGGGAGGAGGAGGGAAGTCTTAATCTCCAGTGAATGTGATAAGTTGTTAGTGTTGTTTGACCCCAGTTCCAGTTCATTCTTGATCGAGCACACCTATAGTCAATGACGTTCCAGCCATGACCAACTCGTCATTTTTCAAGCATAGTGTATTTAAGACAATGACCTTTGAGCGTCGAATAATATCGTTCACACTGTATCTGTTAATCAACAGCGACAAAGCATTTACTTTAGCCAAGCTCTCAAAAATTAGGTGTGCAATGTCTTACAAGCTGGAAGTTTATTTTTCAATATGTTTTAAGTTCCTGAAGATATTTCCCACACAGCTTCAGAACTATCGGACGAACCTACCCCAACAGATTTCTAAAGAAGAAACGCTTTACACACCAGCAAAAAGCGGATCAAAGCTAATGTATGAATGTGTTTTCTGGATAATTGAAAATGACAGGAAGTGTCGATTATGTTACATGTCTGTGGAAGATATTACAAGTGATAAGCAGCTACTCCGAAATGTCATCAAGATACCACATTTATTTGCTTTATGACTTTGTTGTCAAAACATTATTCAATGGCTAACTGTGGGTGAGTGCACTGAACTCAATATTAAAATAATTAGTTCTGACGGCGAGTATATTCACGCGTTCCAATAGAAGTTACTATTGAGGGAAAGTCTAGTTTAAAATGCTGCCAAATTCTAACACAACAGGCCAAAAAAGCCAACAAAAAGGGTATCTACGGGGGTCAAGCACTAACAGCCAAACCTCTCAGATTACGCCCCCACCGTCTAAAACAAAAGGGAGGACACCTTGGATAATGCAGACCTGGATATACAAAAGCGTGGTCGACATTCAGATAGAATTCCTTTTATCATAGGTCTGTTCACAAGGCTAAACGGCTTCAGCAGTAGTACCTACGACATCTGACAACTGTTTAAGATAGAAAACATCTAGTCGGGGGTCAGCCGCCATGCTGCTGTGAACATTACTTTCAAAATAATTGAAAAATGATTCCATAAACAACAGTTACGAAACGCTCAACTTCATAAATTTGCATTTGTACCTATAATTACCTATAATTACTGGTGACCTTCGTTAGTGTTTAAGAATTAGCATTTCAAAGCTGGGGTTTTCAAGCGATCGGTCTATATCTCAGTCTCTTAGTGGAATAGTAGAAATATGCAAGACATTTAGTATGTAAGACTTTATTGCTATAGTAATCTAAATTCCAGTAAGGGGACTTTGTTTCTAAGAGAATCCAAAGCGTTTGGAAAGAAAGACGTACCTATACACGCATGCATTTAATATTCATACATTACATGCATTAATTACATTCATGCATGATATCCAGTTCATTTAAACACACACTAGCGTTTTTGGTAGCGACGTAGGTTTTGTTACACCGAGATTATTTTAGTTTATGTTTTTGAATAGGAGCAATGGCGAAAATACGTGAAGGGAAGGAGTAAATGACAGAAGAGCTGACAGTCAATGACATTAATAGTTGTTGATTAGACCCAGGTCAGTCGTGAGTGATTAGGTCAATGATGAAAGCCTTAGGCATGACTACTCATCTTTTTATATATATACGGGCTACATTCTCTTATGTATCCTTCCTTTTTGTTGAGATTACATACACAATATGCATACGTACATATAAATATACACGCACACACGCACACACGCACACACGCACACACGCACACACACACACACACACACACATAAAGGCTGGTCAGTGTTTGCTTTGTATCTGCACCTGACCATGCTGTGGTTTCCATTTTCCACGCCGCAGATAGTATCCAAGAGAACGACAAGACTGATACAGCTTGGAACTTGTATTGAGCCTATAGTAGAAGACACTTGCCCGAGATACCCCAGGTCCTGGTAATTGCGAAGCAACCTTTTTAACCGCTAGGCTATGATTCTACACATATTATTATCATCATTAACACAAGCTATCTACAGCAGCGAACGTGCATCTTCCATTCATTAATATCCCCATCATTCGAGGAACCCCCAAGTTTCCTTGAAAAAAATCTGGGGTTCTTCGAGATAAGGTGATTTCTTTTTTTAAATAAAGTTTAATAAAAGTTTGTTTCATTAAAAAATGCTAGCCACCATTTTCAGTGAAAATTATTATATGTGTAGCGGCAGCTAGATAGTTGAGTGATCTCCCTTGCAAGAAAGATTATAGAGTAACCTCCCTTTTCTAAGTTTCTCGAAGCATCTGTGTCATGAGACGTGATTCTTAATTATTCAAGAAGCTTAGCGTTTCTCTTGGAAATTTCTAGAATGTCTAGCGTTCCATTAATAAAAACAGCTTGCTAACCCTGCTCTTCGCTTCTTAGTCGATTAGACTTAGAGCCATTCACATCATTGCTATGTCCGTCTATTTCTCTACGCCACATGTTTGAAAACCACCACTTAGCTGTTATTTCTACATTTTCTATCTCTGAACTTTCTTGCATAGATTACTTCATTCAACTAGATTCTACATTTTGATTATGCATCATCATCGACCAGTAAATAAAATATAATTTTTATGTAGTTCCTGAATTTATTCTTCATCTCTATATGAACTCTTGTAATAATATACACGCAGCCACATCAGCAATTTGTACTGACTATATATAACCACCACATATGCTTTGTTTTGTTATATGTAAACACACATAGGCACATAATTATTTCAAAACCAGTTAACTATATTTCGAATGCCTTTAATACGTACGTTTCAAATTGCTACGTAATAATTTGTTACGTAGGTACGATCTTCATCAGTCGATTACTAGCAAAATATCAGTATTACAATCGGTATTACAGTCGGTAATCGACAGATAATAATGGCACCTCCGTAACAAGTTGTTACGTAGCCATATGAAATTTTCGTTTTAAATACATTCAAAATATAAGTAATTATATTTGTGATAATTCTAATAATATACAACTCATGTTAACAATAACCTGTCCCTGCTTTGGTAATATGGTTTATAAGGCAATACGAGTGTTGGAATGGAAAAGTAATCCGGTAAAGTGTACTGCATCAAGTCATACACCCGAATATATATATACATATATATATATATATATATATATATATATATATATATATATCAAGATCACCAGCATTCTACCTCCCACACACAGCCCCTCGTTCCCGATCACCGTTTGTTATCTCCCCCTTTCTTAGCTCTCCTGAAATAAGAATTTCTAACTTCTGGTCAGTCATTGTTATGATCGGCCATTATTATGATTGACCGTTGACTGAACACTATTCAATTTTTTTTTCTCCGTGTTTTTCTCCTTGTCTCCGTATTCTTTCTGTTGAAGAGCGTAGCTCGAAACGTTAAAGACTTTCCGTATTCCCGAGCGTCATACTAATATATCCTTTTGTTATTTACACCACCTGTCCTCGTCTGTTGTTATTATTTGTATATTCTCCCATATATATATATATATATATATATATATATATATATATATATATATATATATATATATATATATATATATATATATATATATATATATATATATATTCAGTAGTATGACTTGACATATGCGTGTGTATGTGAACGCACGTGTGTGAGAATACATTCTTTCTCTAAAATAATTTTTGTTTCTTTTAATAGTTTTGTAATATTATGGTGGCAAGAATTATCTGAACGATATCAGGGCACTTCTGCACTATGCCACACAAGTACAACCACCTTTCTCTCGGTCACTATCGGGACTGGTACGCTGCTACTACTACTACTACTACTACTACTACTACTACTACTACTACTACTACAAACGTTTCGAGTTTTTGAGTTTCGAGCATTACAATTCACACTACTATACACTCCACTTCTACTGTCTCGAACCGGAAGTAACTTCCACTACCGGATGTTTCTTACTGTCCGTAGGAGCCCCTCCTACCACCCTTATTAACGATCCCTCTTGTCACACCCAATTAGCAATTTTTCAACCCTTCAAAAGTCGTTTCAACAACTCCGCACCCCCCCCCCCCCACTGCAACACACACTAATTCCACATAATACCTCTCCACCTTCCGATTCCGATCTCTGGCTTACAGACACAATCCTTTCATATCAGGAAACAGGAAATACTCTATTCTCCTACTTATATCTGCGTGTGTATATATATATATGTGTTTGTATCTAAATGCATTTCATATATGTGTGTGTTTATATGTATATACATATATATATATGTATATATATGTATATATATGTATATACATATGTATATATATATGTATGTATATATATGTATGTATATATATTTGTGTGTGTGCGTGCGTGTATTATGTATGTATCTTGTATGCACAATGGGTTGTGTTTATATTGTTGGCCGGCGCTTGTGTTTAGTTTTAGTTGGGATATGTTGTAGTACTGAGTGTTAATTACGCAAGGCTGTTGTGTCACTTTATTGAGTAGTGATTGCATAGAGTGTGTTGTGTGTGTCTTGTTATATTACTGGGTGCTGATTTTTAAGCGTCGGACAAAACACTTTGCAGTATTTAGCTACAGCTCTTTACGTTCTGAGTTCAAATCGCTGGTGATGCCCTGTACTTAATGTGTATTTTTTTATCATGTATGTATGTATGTATGCATATATGTTTGTATGTATGTATGTACGCACACGGGCATAGGTACACCATGATATATACACACGCAGACGAGGATCGATTCATATCGAAAAGAAAGTGAACAAAATAATATGACCACTTGCTTATTACCCAATGAGTATTTTTGCCATATGTGGTGAAAATGTGTTCAGCCGTTTTCCAGTAATTTTGCAAACACACACAGACAAACAGACGAAGACGAGTTATAATAATACCCTGCTTTCGTTTACGCGCGCAAGGTAATCATAATTATTAAAATTTTATGCAGTGTATGACAATATATTTCAATACATATTATTGCAACATAATACGATGAGAATAATCTAATTTCGATAATTACGAAATACCCCATCGATATTTGGGTTAATATACAGTTTAGTGTTGTAAAGAAAAAAATAAAAGCAAATTGAGTCGGAAATAACGATGAGGAAATCCTGTAATTTCATAAATATATGTATCGAAAAAATTACAATCGTAAATTGTCTAAAGGAAATGGGTGTTTGATGCAGTAGAAAGGGTTACAGGAAAATTCTGCCTGAGATTCCCATTTGTGCATGCGAAACATTTTGGTCCATTATAACGCAATAGATATTAACATGGACATGTTTGATATTTAATGGGTGAACTTGCTATGTTAGTTTAGGCTACATATATAGTGGTGAATTATTCTTTAAATTTTGTTGATCCCAGAGTGAGAGCATCCGTACGCAGTCTTTCGAAGAACGGTGAATATTCGTGAAACTAATGAGGCTTTATCAATATCGTATTTGTATGAGTATATGTGGCAAAACTAATTCAGAGACCGTAAAAAAAACTATATATTCATTCTAGACATCGTTTTCGCATTATATAAATACAATGAAATTGTGGGATTTCACTCTCGTCATTCCCAGTTTCAATCACCATTTGCTTTCACTTTTTAGGGCACTAAACTGCAAGTTAAGCGATTTTTGTCTGTAGTATGTTTAATAACGCAGAGAACACTTTTAATTTTTTGTTACCGCATTCATTCTCTTTCCTTCGTATAGAACTGAAATAAAATAGTTGGTTTCGCTTTTTAAGTTTTCGTTTTAGGTCTCTTCCAAAAGGATTTGATGTTTGGGTATGAAAACTTTTGTCAAATCTCGCGAAGGTCAACTGACCTGGGGTTAAGCAACTACATAAAAATAAAAAGCCAATGGGGTTGTATTTACGTTGTCATGCGACCTGCTATAAATAGCAGCAAATTACCACTCAAATTACACACTATCATCTTACTTAAGGGAAGGATACGCTAAGAATGTAGTACGATATATCTTCAAAAAGATAGAATAACCACCGTTGGAACACCTTTGATAATAGACCTTTCTGGATCAGGCCTGAGTTGGGGATAAACAACACAAGTGAATTTATACAATGCACCGACTATTTAATGCTGGATACGAACAGTCGACCTTTTGGTCAGAATATATTATCGATGGAGGAGATATTGTTGTATGGCAAACTCAAACCGAGCAAATTCTGGAATGGTTTATTCTCTTGTGTTATTAATAATTGGCCTCGAACACTGGATATTGTAGATTTTAAATCTCCGGTGTATAGTTATCTCAAATTAATTGAGGTCCTTGTTCCATATGGATAACCTTCCACCTACTCCTCCTCCTCCTCAACTAAGTTACTCCTAGCCGGATACCTTGCTGTCTATCTGCTAGCTGACCGAATAACTTTCTAACTGTGATTCTGGTGAAAGCACGACTGCGTAACTGATATCACGACGCTGGCGGTTTGTGTGTGTATGAGGAGCACTCCGTCGGTTACGACGACCGTGAAATTAACGTGCAAGTAACTGAGTACTCCACAGACACGTGTACCCTTCACGTAGTTCTCATGGCGGGGGGGGGGGGGGGATTCAGCGTGATACAGAGTGTGACAAGGTTGGCCCTTTGAAATACAGGTGGTACTTATTCTTGCTCAAGGACACAACGCGTCGCGTCGTAAGGTCATATATGTATATACAGAGTGTCCCCCAAAAATGTATACACACTTTAGCAGCTGATAATTCAATTGATGTTTTTTTCTTTCCAGATGAAACCCACTGGAATTAATGATGGCAGTCAGACTAAGCTTTGAGCAAAGGAAATTCATTTTAAGATGCTACTGGAAGTGTGAAAACGCAGTTGAAGTGCAAAGACAGTTTAGTGGGGAGTTTCAACAGATCCACCAATGCGACTTACCATCACTCGAATTAGAGATAAGTTTGAAGCCGATGGAACTGTTCAGAATGTCCACTAGAAGCATTGAACATCAACAACTCCCACAAAGCAAGAAGGAGTACTGGAAACGTATCACCAAAGTTCAAGAAAATCTGTGTGGCAAGCGAGTCGTGAGGTAAGTATTCCAAAATCGTCTGTCCAACGCCTTTTGAAGCGTTGTCAATGGAAAAGTTACGTTCCAAGATTAGTCCATGCTATTAATGATGATGATCCAGACCGAAGAGTGCAGTATTGCGAGTGGTACTTGGCACGATGT
>NC_142938.1:17618369-17656899 GCF_046866305.1 Octopus bimaculoides
CATAAGAATTTTAAATACGGGACACTAATCTATGCAAATACCTGTAAAGACGTACATACTGGATGGATAGTTAACCACCACACAAAATCAACTTCTTTTTACTTTTTATTTATTCCTTCGTTTTTGTTTTATTATCATTATTTTTAATTATCTATTTATTGCAAAATAGCAGCAGCAGCAGGAAGAGGACCATTCAGTAAAAGCATGCGATAAGCTACGAAAAGACTGAAATCCATTGCTCTGGTGCATTGATGCACGACCTTTTTTTTTTCTGAAGATGGTCCTCAAAATTCAAGAGGACAACGTCTTGAGCTGTCATATATAAATTTACTTCTAATTGCATTAAGCAAACTCGTCATGGAACACCCAAACATTGCTATGGAGCATATCGTGTATCACAAGCCTAGAGTGAGATGGATTTTCTAGACATACCTTGGCTTCACAGAATACTGCTCTTATTATCTTTTCAAATATACACACAGCGTGTGTATATTTGAAGATGAGCCCTTAATACGCACTCGCAATTTGCCCCTGATAAAGTTAAATTATAATTGACTGTATGGTAAGATGCTTGCTCTCCAACCACATGGCTTCTGGTTCAGTCCCACGGCGTGGCACCTTGGGCAAGTTTTTTTCTACTGTAGCCTCAGCCCAACCAAAGCCTTGTGAGTGGATTCGGTAAACGGAAACTGAAAGAAGCCCGTCGTATATATACATATATGTATATATATATATATATATATATATATATATATATATATATATATATATATATATATAATGAAAGAAGGAAAATGCACACACTTTACATAGATTTAACATATTTTTTAATATATCTCATATTGTTTGTCAACGGGTTTCGCTTTCGCTAATCATGACATTGAAATTATTGCAATTTCGTATTTTCTTAAGAAGATTTTGGTCCATGTTGTGTGTGGAGAAGTTTGTGAATGAGTCAACGAGTAGAAAAAAAACTTAGGAGAGGTAATTGGTGATCGTTGTTATTGGGAACAGGGGAGGCAATTGTTAGTCCTTCGGGGAGGAGATGAATAAATATTCACAAAAACTCAAAAGCTAAGGTTGTGAAATGAAGTATCGCTGCAAAAATATGGATATCCATTTCACCATGTATAAGTGAGAACCGGAAAAGATACCGGGATGACTGCTTTATCATTTGGAATTTAAAGCACTACTAAATAATATAAACCCTAACAGTCAATTTACAATGGAATATAGCAAAGAACAGCTCCCTTTCTTGGATATTATGATTTTTTTTTAAATCAATAACCAATTTATAACTGACATTTATCATAAACCAACGGACTCGAAGTAATATTTTCTGTTTAGCTCAAGCCACCCGAAATATATCAAAAGAAATATCCACTTTAATTTAGCAGTACGTGAGCGGTAGTTTATTCTATGGACCACGAAAGGATAAAAGGTAAAGTCGACAACAGTAGGATTTTAACTCAGAACGTAAAGAATTGGTAAAATTGACGCTAAGTATTTTGTTCGATGCGGGAATGATTTTGACAGCTCTCCGCCTTACACTCATGTAAGATAATGATTTCAAATTTTGGCACAAGGCCAGCAATTTCGGGGAAAGGGATAAGTCGATTACATTGACCCTAGTGCTCGACTGGTACTTATTTTATTAGCCCCGAAAGGGATGAAAGGCAAAGTCAACCTCGGTGAAATTTGAACTCAGAACGTGAAGGCAAGCAAAATGCCGCTAAGCATTTTGCCCGGTGTGCTAACGATTCAGCCAGCTCATCGCCTTGACACTCATGTAAGATAATCCTTTAGGGGAGGAGGCTAGTGCGTAACTGATACTTATTTCATCGACCTCGAAAGGATAAAAGGCGAAGTCGACCTCGGCGTAATTTGAACTCTGAACGTGAAGACAGACGAAATGCCGCTAAGCATTCCGCCCTACGTGCTAGCGATTCTGCTAGCTCACCGCCTTAACACTCGTGTAAGATAATGGTTTCAAGTTTTGGCATAAGGTCAGCAATTTTGGGGGGGGGGGGGGAAAGGATGAGTCAATTGCATCGACCCCAGTGTTAAACTGGTACTTATTTTATCGATCTCGAAAGGATGAAAGGGGAAGTTGACCTCGGCGGAATTTGAATTCAGAACGTAAAGACGGGCGAAATGCCGTTAAGCATTGCGCCTGACGTGCTAACGATTCTACTGGCTCGCCGCCTTATACTCACGTAAGATAATATAATTGAATACAATTCTGAATTTGAGAAAAGGGCGGGGAAAAAACATTGGAACAAGGCTATAAGTATTAGTCATGCAGCAGGCATAAATATCCCTTTCAAAATAAATAAAAAACCAAGACGTCTGTGACAATGAGGAGTTTACAAATTCCACACATAGTCTATGATTTCACACATCATAATTATAGTTACTGAGCAATGAGTGGGACTGGTTACACACTGAAACATTTTCAAGTGGTCAGATTGCACTTCAACTACAAGTGTTGTTAAAAGGAATATTGTGATATTTCTGATAAATTATTACAAGCATCCCCCGCATTGCGGCTATTTCAGGTTACGGGATTCCATACAGAAATTGTAAAGTATGAAATTTCAGAACGTGATCTGTATTTTTGCCCTTGCGGAAACTAGTATAAATTCTAAAAATTTAGAAGTTAGACTTTATTCTTAATCAAATGGCCGTTTCTCGGCGTTGTAGACAAGATCAAAGTATAGTTGAGAATTTTAAAAAATAATAATAAATGCGCCCTTTTAAAGCCTAGCCAGGTTCATAGCACGGTTTCCCGGTTTCAATGGCGTATGTGTTCCCCAACTGGACGGGACGCCAGTCCATCGCAGCGTTACTCATCTTTGCCAGCTGAGTGGACTAGAGCAACGTGAAATGAAGTGTTTTGCTCAAGAACACAACGCGTCGCCCGGTCCAGGAATCGAAACCACAATCTTACGATCGTGATGCTGACAACCTAACCACTGAGCCACGCGCTTCCACTAGTTGAGAATTGGAAATATTATAATCGCAATACATACGTGTGTGTGTGTGGGTGTGGGTGTGTGTATCTGTGTGTTGCATGTGTGAGTGTGTGAGGAGTATAACGTTTTAGGACTCAAGTGCTCATGAACCTGATAACCTCCTTAGGTCAGGTCAGATATGGGGCAACCCTTCAAATAACTGTAATAATACAGTACTTCCTCCTATCTTACTCCTTCACCCTTTCATTTTCTCATTTCCATTCTTACATTCATAAGAATATAACAATTTCTTGATCTCACTACAGTTATATATTCTTTTTACTACCTATTTATTGTTAATTGTTGATTGCCACGCTGTTAGATTGACAGTTCAAGGTGTCTGGAAAAGAAGCCATCACGTGGAACTGAAGGCAATTGCATGAGAAGGAACTGTTAATGGATTATACTGGATATTAAACTTGATGCTTTAAAAAAACCTTAATGTGGTAGAAAAGAAAATCAGTCACATTGCCAAAACATTAAAGTTGTAATGTCTACGTACATAATAGAGAGGAGAAAATTAAGTACCCAAGAAGCTACTCCATAAAATGCTAAGAACTTGTTGGTGTAATTTTTTCATAGATCTAATGTGATGCTTAAAATGGAATGGCTCTTCAATGTATATAGATCGTAGATCAGACTCGATTTAATGCCGATAAGTTAAAAATGTCGAAAGTTCGTATGATGGTTTACAGAATGAAGAAAATGAAACTTCTAATAAAAATTTTTAAAAAAAACAAAAACAGAGGGTTAAGGGATTTCAACCATTTGACTTTATATTATCTTCATGAAATTATAGGAAATCACTGTTATCACTTCCTGTCAATGTTCTACTTTTTTTCATTCCCTAAACTGCATGCTAACGTCAAATACATATCCGACGGTTCAACATAAACATGTTGCAAAAGTCGTCACAACTGCCGTAGGTCAAGAGGTTAAGCGGCTGCACATCTATTTGTCGTGTCGTGTCATATTGAGTTTATCCAAACATTGTCGTGTTCACAATGTGATTCTTTACGTTAAGAGGTCTTGATCGACTGATATATCCTATTACCTCTGCAATTAATAACCACTTAAATACACACCCAATCACGTGCGAATACACACAAAACATGCAACCATTCACCATCTCCAATATTAATAATAATAACAACAACAACAACAACAACAAATTGCCCTGATGCAGTACCAGGCAGTGGCTATCATGGCTTCTCATCTTAACTGATTGGAAGTGTTATCATGTACATTGTTTTGTCTTGGTATAAAAGATGGGCTACAGCAAATATTCTGCTCAATACCACAGATTTGCTTGACCTTAACCAGTTGAGCATGTCCCTTAGTGGCTGACAATATGTGCATCTCTGATCACGAGCAGAAGTAGTGGGGGAGCATCATAGCTATGTGTTAAGAGGAATTCTTTGGGGTTTGGATAATTCACCTTTGGAAACATGGGTGTTTCGTTCAACATCCTTAAACAACCCTTATTCAGAGACCTTTTGAGCGAGATGGACTACTCGACTAGAAGAAAATTCTAACTGGTCCCCACCTACAAGGTTACGTGCTGTTTATCTTGATATGAGATTACCATGTCGCGCACATATGGTTGTGATGCATGTGCCTGGTGTACCCTTATTAGACGAGTAGTCAAGATGGGTATACTGGGTTTCATATACTTTACCCCAGCGTCACTTTGATGGCATGCACTACTCTCTCACTCAATAATAATAATGATGTTGATGATGACGATTCTTATAATTATTACTACGTGTCCTCAAATGATTTTGTTTCCTCATAACTTTCTGAAAAATGGATATTTGTTTTTATGAAATTAACTTCAAATACAATCTGATTATACCGAAATTTGTGGTGAATTTTTTTTTCTTTTTCGGAGAGTGGGGGAGGAATTTCGGATAATTCACACGAATCGACTTTGTTTTCGCACAAGTTTCAGACAAATGGGTATATTATAATGGAAATTTCGACAAATACCTTTCAGATGGTGTAAGTTACAATAATATTGGAATATGCAAAACCTACATCTTTTGAAAATAATCTGGTGACAACTTTAAATGTGATTGAAAGAAATTTAACGAGATCCAGTGCTAGGTTTGTTTTCTTGGCTTTCATGAGTGTGAGTGGGGGGGGGGGGGGGGGCGAGTATGCACATTTGTGTCATTGCATGCAAGTTTATGCATGAGACGATGCATTATTTCAACCACAAAAATTCGTGCATACACTACAAGCAAAGGAATAAGCAATCTGATATGTATTGATCAATTAATTGCTAAAAATTCCTTTTAAATACTTCTGTAACTTATATTCGTGGAGGCGCAATGGCTCAGTGGTTAGGGCAGCGGACTCGCGGTCATAGGATCGCGGTTTCGATTCCCAGACCGGATGTTGTGAGTGTTTATTGAGCGAAAACACCTAAAGCTCCACGAGGTTCCAGCAGGGGTCGGTGGCGAACCCTGCTGTACTCTTTCACCACAACTTTCTCTCACTCTTACTTCCTGTTTCTGTTGTGCCTGTAATTCAAAGGGTCAGCCTTGTCACACTGTGTCACGCTGAATATCCCCGAGAACTACGTTAAGGTACACGTGTGACTGTGGAGTGCTCAGCCACTTGCACGTTAATTTCACGAGCAGGGCGTTCCGTTGATCGGATCAACTGGAACCCTCGACGTCGTAAGCGACGGCGTGCCAACAACAACAACAACTTATATCCATTAAAAAGATGTAGATTTAGTTGTCTATTCATGTGTGTATATTCCTCGGTCACTGACATCGTTTTCAATTCCCACAGTTAAAATACAAGTTACACATAAAGGTATATGCATGAGAGAGCGAACCATATAAACAGTGAAAAGTTATGTGTGCGTATGTGAGTATGTGTTAGGAGTATGTAAAGTGGACGTAAATGTATAAGTATGTAGTGGGAGGGGTCATGTCAGTAGAGGGAGGGAGGCAAGCATACGAAAACAGGGTCACAGCAAATAACATTCACTGACTCCCCATGGCTAGTTTGACAGGTGGTTTGTCCCAGTCCGACTGCAGCTCTTGGTGCGTGTGTTACATCTTAATACAAATACAAATAACTCAACACACACTCAAGCGTATGATGGCATACACTAACAAGCACGCACAAACTGATAGAGTTGTATGTATGCATGCATGTGTGCGTGTCTGCACATATATACATACACACACACACACATATATATATATACTAGCTGACGTACCCGGTAATTCCCGGGAAAGCGGGTCTTATCCCATGGTCCCGTTCTCATAATTGTTTCGCTAATCCAGTGACAACAATACAAAGTATGTAGCCCTTAAAACGGTTTTTGTGCATTTATTGAGAATACCAGAGTGTCTTCACAGGATCTTGTTTTTAGGAATTCCCAATAAGTTATGAATACCCAAATTATGAAGTCGGTTATGTAATAACATGAAATTAATTACCTGATAGTAAGAATTCAAATAAAGTAGCCCCGAAAAGGGCTTTAATACGTTCCCAGAATATATAGAACTTAGGAGGAAATATTAATAAGGTATGTATACTAAAATCGTGAAGCATGTTACGTAATAATAGGCTAATCAAATATGAGATAATAACAATTCAAAGTAAATAACTCTGAAAAAAGCTTTTGTGCGTTTGCAGAGAATATTACCCTCAGCGGCGCTAGTGTTGGTATATTCGTGAATAAGTCACTAACCAAAATAAGTGGATTTATTGTTTAGAAAAATATTATTTACTTGTTTAAGCGTTGTACTGGATAAATTGCGAAAATAATTCAAATAGTTCAAATACTAAGAAATAAGCATACTCAATTTGATTTATACGAAATAATTTACAAATACGAATGGATTATTTCCCTTTGTTATATATAAGGATCCCTTTCAGGAGTGAATGGGTTATTTCCCTTGGGTGTTTAAAAATAATATATTAATTATATGTAGTAGATATAAGAATCCCTTCCAGGGGCCCTATTACCGATATTTTTTCAACAATCTAAGTATGTCACTAATTTTCCAGACATGAGTTCTACTCGCGTGTTAAGTTTCATCAAAATCGATAAAACGATGGAGGATGAGTTAGATAACAACGCCACAAACAAACACACCCACAGACTTCCACATATGTAATAAATATAGGTGCAGGAGTGCCTGTGTGGTAAGTAGCTTGCTTACCAACCACATAGCTCTGGGTTCAGTCCCAGTGTGGCACCTTGGGCAAGTGTTTTCTACTATAACCCCGGGCCAACCAAACTGAAAGAAGCCTGTCATATACATGTATGTGTGTGTGTGTTTTTGTCACCTCACCATCACTTGACAACTGATGTTGGTATGTTTACGTCCCCGTAATCTAGCATTTTGGGAAAAGTGACTGATAGAATATGTACTAGGCTTACAAAGAATTAGTCCTGGGGTCGATTTGTTCAACTAAAGGCGGTGCTCCAGCATGGCTGCAATCAAATGACTGAAACAAATTAAAGAATAAATATATATATATATATATATATATATATCGTGTATATAAATGGCAAGTTCTGTCCGTCTGTCTATTACCATCTTGGTGCCCAATCCAGGGAACCAAACTTTGTATACATGTTGAACTAACGTCCAGTTCGATTAAAGACTAATTAGATTTCAATAAAAGTCGATAATGGACCGACTACGGGGCTTGGGCTATTACATGATAAAATGAGAGAGGTGCAAAAGTGTTGTGTGTGTGCGCGTGCATATCTTCCTTATGCATTCGAAAACTGAGTTTCCAACTTTGACGTATGGTGTATCAAAAGATTCAGCAATCTTACGTCTACCAAATAAACTGACCCTGCAGAAGTTGAATGAATTGGGCTACGAAACTCTGCCTCATCCACCATACTCACAAGACCTCTTGCCTACCGACTACCACTTTTTCAAGCGTCTTGACAACTTCCTGCTTGAGAAATGCTTCAAAAACCATGACGATGCCAAATATGCCTTCAACGACTTCATCACCACCAGAACGCAGGATTTTTTCGCTACTGGCGTAAATAAACTTGTTTCGCGTTGGCAAAAGTGTGTTGATTCTGATGATGTTTATTTCGATTAATAAAGTTTTGTTTGAGCCGAGATATGTGCATCTGAATTTAAAGGTTAAAAACCGCAAGAACTTTCTTGACAACCTAATGCATGCTCACATAGTTAACTTAGACACATGCATAGAAAGACCATATGAAGAGGATCAAGCAGATTCACACACTGACAATAAATATTAATACACCAACATAACACATCCACCCTGAACCCGTGTGTATATGCAAAGACAGACAAATATAAACAAACACAGTTCCTAACCACACTGATGTTTACACTTTACAGAAAATAAACAGGATATGATAATGACACCCCCACCGACTACAACAACTACACGGTCACCTCACCATTGCTACCATTCCACCAGAGAAAGGCTCTTCTATGCAGTCAATTTTCTATGAACAGCAGATAAACCTCTCTCAAATTATATCTTTCTATCTTTACAAAAAGGGAAGAATATACTGGACAGAGTAATACTGGGCTACACGGTTACAGCCCAATGGGTATGTAGGACTATATTATCAAATGTTACATTTATTTATTCAAGACAGGATGTGATTTGAGTGAGGTTTGGCTGATAATTTTTGGGAGATAGAATGACCAATCCAGCAAATAGAGCAGATCCTTCCCAAGACTCATAGGACCGGTTAACCAGTTTCTGTGGTGTATATATTTCCCCTCACTTCCTGGTCTGTCGCATAAGAGATAGAATACCTTATCAAAAATATTTGTCCACAGAGTTCAAATACAGTAAATGTGTGCACATTTTCTTTGAATATTTTTTTTTTCTTTATTGCCCACAGGGGGCTAAACATAGAGGGGACAAACAAGGACAGACAAAGGGAATAAGTTGATTACATCGACCCCAGTGTGTAACTGGTACTTATTTAATCGACCCCAAAAGGATGAAAGGCAAAGTCGACCCCGGTGGAATTTGAACTCAGAATGTAACAGCAGACGAAATACTGCTAAGCATTTTGCCCAGCATGCTAATGATTCTGCCAGCTCACTGCCCTAATTTTCTTCAAATAATGTTACTTTATTCAGTTGGGATTTTCTTAGGGAAAGCTCAGCATGGACTTAGTTGTGCAATCAACGTTTTCTTAGATGAAGGCTGGACCCCTGAGATGTGTCATACAGGCTCACCAGTGTGTAGATATGCCTTGATATTGCATCATTTTCAATGTGGGACAAATTCCTTCAGCCTTAACAACTAACAGAAAAGCAGAACACTGAGGATGTGACAACAGGAGAGACAGACAGACAGACAGACAGACAGACAGATACATATGAGGGGGAGGAGAGAAACAGACAGACAGAGGAGGGAAGAAGAAAGAGAGAGAGAAAGGATAGTAGTGATTGGCACCAGAATTCAACTGGTACTCATTTTCAGTTGAGTAGAATAGAATGCAACCTCAACCATGATATTTAAAAACAAAAAATTTGTTTTACATTTTTATTTTATTTTTATATGTATATATATATATATGTACATATATATCTATATATATATATATGTACATATATATATATATATATATATATATATATATATATATATATATATATGAATTTGAGTACACTCCAAGGAGACTTGTGTTGGTCTGCATCAGCAAGACAAGTATGATTTAGTAAAATAGGTAAAAAAGTGTAGAGTGAACTTGCCATGAAAATCCAATAGTTTTGCTACTCCTACACCTCTTAGTTCATTAAACCCTTTCTTATTTCCCAACTCTCCTTTCACCTCATCTTTTCCAGTCACCTCACTCTCGACTTCAACCACTTTTCCTCTTCGTTCCATTCCTCTTTCCTTCTAACTCTCTCACCCTGTTTCTCTCTCTTAGCAGTTCCTGTTCACATTTGAAGCTCCCATAGTCCTGCATTCCTTATCAGTTGCAGTCAGTTTTTCTAACTCAGAAGGACTGTCCAAAATGTTGGATTTTCCCATCTTCATAGAAAGCTTACTCTCCCTATACCATTTTCTGTACCCATCCCTCCACCTTAGTGCCTTTCAAACATATCACCCCACCTCCTACTCCTCACACATATTCCTTCCTTACATTATCTCTTCCTATCCCTCCTCTACTCCTCTCCCACCCCGCTTATAATATCTTGACCACCATCTAACACTCCTTTTTTCATTTTCTCTTCCTCTTTCTTTCTTACTTCTTTCCTCACCTATTCCTTTTGACCATTTTTAACATACACATCTATCCTCTTCTCTTTATCTACTTTTACGTTCTCAAAATTTCATTCACACCACATCTATCTATCTATCTATATCTATATCTATATATATATATATATATATATATATATATATATATAAGGTGTTTCTGTCCATGAATATATTGTATACAGAGACAAGGTTTTTGTATCTGTCTGTTGTCTATTACAAATAGTGTTGGCTGCTAACATATGCAAATGGATAAACTCCAGAGTACAGAATGGCATAATGTACACACACACACACACACATACATCTGCATATTATATAATATATTATATAATCTACACAAGAAATTATTTCTTTGAATTCATTGATGATAAATCCTCATCTAGAAATTTCACAACATCCTTGCGGGCAAGAATATATCCAAAGCCAGAAAGAATTGTTGTCGTTGCAGTGAGATACCTGACAAAAAAATAAATAAATAAAAATAATAAGATAAAACTATATCAAAAACATATAAACTAAATATCACACAAGAAATAAAAACAAACAAAGGGAAAAAGCCTCAATATGAAAATCATTAAAGATACAAAACTGTTTTTTTCATCTTTTACCATTACAGCAATTTTGTTAGAGTCAAATGATAGAAGCATGGCTATGTGGTTAGGAAATTTACTTTACAACTACATGGTTTCAGGTTCAGTACCACTGTGTAGAACCTTGGACAAGTGTCTTCTACTATAGCCCAAAGATGACTAAAGTCCTGTGAGAGGATTTTATTGAGGGAAACTGAAAGAAGCTAGCTCTGTGTGTGTGTGTTCATGTCTCTGTGTCTTGAGAGTGCATGCTAATTGTAAAAAACACCACCATCATACAAGCAGTGCAATTTTCCATGAAGGCATACCTGATTATTGTGCTGTTTGTGTTCGAAGCACTAGTGGAAATATTACTGCGGTTGTAATTAGGTAATATTATACCCCAACATTGTAGTCAGTTCGCTGTATGGGTAGGTAACCCTACATCAGACCACTACTATTTATATGTAGCAGTCCCATCTATTCTCATCAGAGTGTATCGTACTTTCGCCACAACATCACGTAAAAATGACATCATAACAAGAATAAGCAAGATTAAAGCCGTTATCCAGCAGAATGGAAACACTTACCAGAGAGCCTGGAGATAGATGTGATCAACAAAACCCATGACAGGTGCTGCTAGACAGGCAGCTAAAAGAGTTAACTGGATTCCAGTGTTGACCTGGAAAATAAATTTAAAACCAAAAAGAAAATACAAAGGCAATATAATACAATAAGTTTCAATACAATAAACTGTCCTTTAGTGCATCTTGAAACAGAATAATTTAGTTTGGAAGGCTTTCCTGTAACTGTCTTATTATTGGACAACCTTAACCCTTTAGTGTTCACATTATTCTGCCAAAATTAATGCTTTGTTATCCACATTGTTTTGAACTAATCATGCATTATCTTGTAGCTATGAGATTTTGATGAGGTAGCTGTTAATTTTTAAAACGATATTGTAGGGTTGATGCGAGAGACCAGATCTGGCCAGTTTGAACATAAAACAGGCAGAATACTTTTGGCCAGATATGGCCGGTTTAACTGTTAAAGGATTAATATTGTCAACTGCGGAGAAAGTGAGGTGTGGGTGGATTGCCAACATTAGAGAAGTTCCTTCCCCAAGGCATATCACTTGGAGTCACCACGATCACCACCACCACCACCACCATTTTAATATCTATTTTTCCATGCTTGCATCTGTCATACAGGAGTACAATGGAGTAGAATCTCTATGGCCAGATACCCTTCTTGTCACCAACTACCCCCTCTCGTTCCCATGTAGGGATTATAATCTCCTTGTCTATCAAGCGACAGACAACCTAGACATGCTTTTGTGGTGGGGTAGTGCACTCCAAGCAAATGACACTGTCAAGAAGCCATTAACCAGCAAAAGCAAAAGAAATACAATCTGCAAGATATATACATATATATATATATATATATATATATATATATATATATATATATATATATATAGAGTGTGTGAGTGTCAATGCATATTGTGAATATCAGATGGTAAACTGGTAGAGTCCTTTAAAATGGTGTCCTAACACTGCCCTAGTCCGGCGACTGAAACAAGCAAAAGATAGGGAATATATATGTGTGTGCGTGCGTGATGTAAATTGAAATGAAAGTATTGTGGATTTTAAGGCCATGCAAGGGGCATAACGCTGTAAAGGGACGCAATTCATATCAACTCGTGTGGCTGCGCTCCAATGACTAAAAACAATAAATAAATAAAAGAATAAACAAATCAAAGAAAAAACATAACAATAAGACCAATTTCCTTACCTTGCTTAACAGTGTTGGGTTTAACTGTGCTGTAGCATATGTTACATCAAAATACCGCTTGAGTGTTTTCTGGGGAAACAAACCACATAAGATTCAATCAGAAACAGTTCACATTGGCATAGTGGTGTGGAGATATGGTGATATTACACGAGACCAGAATTAAAAAGGGATGGTTTTACACATGGCGTTTATTACTGTCTTCTTACAATGGCCAAATATTATGACTCTTGTCTAGTAAGTGTTTGGATTCATCATCATCATCATCATCATTTAACGTCCATTGTCCATGCTGGTATGGGTTGGACGGTTTGACCAGGGCTGTTAAGCTGGAAGGCTGCACCAGACTCCAGTCTATGGCTGGATGCCCTTCCTAATGCCAACCACTCCAAGAGTGTAATGATTGCTTTTACGTGCCACTAGCATGGGTGACACTGGTATCTGCCATGATTGCAATTTTGCTCAGCTTGATGGGTCTTCTTCTCAAGTATGACAAAATGCCAAAGGTCTTGGTCATTACCTCCATGAGGCCCAACCCTCGAAAGGAACTCAGTCACTTTGCCTCTGTGAGGCCCAACGCTCAAACAGTGCTCTTTACATGCCACTATCATGGGTGCTAGTTACGTGACACCAACATCAGCCATGACTACAATTTCACTTGGCTTGACGGGTCTTAAGCACAGCATATCTATTGCCAAAGGTCTTGGTCACTAGTCATTGCCTCTGTGAGGCTCAAAATTCAAAGATCATGCTTCACCACTTTATCCCATGTCTTCCTAGGTCTACCTCTACCACAGGTTCCCTCCACAGTTAGAGATTGGCACTTCTTTACACAGCTGTCCTTGTCCATACACATTACATGACCATACCAGCACAGTCATCTCTCTTGGCCTATATATATATATATATATATATATATATAAATAGCAATTTCTGTCTGTCTGTCCATCTGCCTGTTACCAACTTAGTGCCTAAATCACTGAATCAATATTCATGAAACTTTGCATACATGTGACACTAACATCCAGTTCAATAATAGCTAGTTTGATTTCAGTAAAAATCTATAATGTGCCTCCTAGAAGCGTTGGGCGAATTATATGATAAAATGAGAAGGTTGCAAAAAGTATAAGTCTGAGGTAGTTAACAGAGGGAAAGATAGTAACAGAGAGAGAGTGACTTAAGGTAAGAACAGTTGCGTGAATGGGATGATGTGTTAATAAAGCTGTCATATACACGAGATGCTGCATACTTTCGTAAATTTGTGTGTGTCACATCCTATAACTGTCTCTCTCTCTACTTTTGTAGGGTCTTCCCTGTCGCTGTCACATATTGTGAGATTTTAAAATTGTCAAAATTTTCTAATATGATATATTGAAATAATTTTCCACATTAAATCTGATTTTGGTATTTATTTATCCCTAACATCCAGTTGAATTATGACACACAAAGTCATCTTTGGCAGGATTTAGAAAAATAACAAAGAAAATCAGAAACAAAAATTAAAGAATAATTAGAAGAATAAAGATAGATAAAAGAGGGAGGAGGAAAGGAAGCATGCTATGAAACTTCAAAATACATCAACATCAGAGATTTTGTGAAAATAAAATCAATTTTGCTATTTTGGATTCTCGTTCTTGCATGATTCGCAATTTTATTCAGAATGAGAAGGAAAAAAAGCAGAAGAGAAAGGAAGATGAAGAAATACTGGAATATGATACTGACCGGTGGTGGAAGTGAGATGTAGCGGATATAGAAGCTGACACCAATCAAACCGATATCGCGTCCAACAATCACAAGTAAAAGAGGAACTGAAATGTTAGCAAATATAATACATACAACAATAATGCCAATGTGTATATATATTTATATATATATATATATACACACACACACAGAGGGAGAGAGAGAAAGAGAGAGATGACAAAATAATACATATATAGAAATATTGGCTTGGTAAAAAAAAAGTTCATAGCATTTTTCAATTGGTGATGTTTAATCACATGATCTGTTTTATCATGTGACAGGAACATATGACATAGATTTTCTGAAAGAGATCTCCACGCATTTTTCTATTTGAATTTTGTGGGGATTATTTACTTCTACTGTTCTTATGATAAAATTGAAATGAAGGAAAATGAAATACATTTTCATCATTTAATGCTCTTTTATTTCCAGAAAGGTAAAAACACAGCACTAACAGCAAAGAAGATATGTGCTATTTATGGAGATGGTATCATAGCTGAAAGTACTGTTCAGAAGTGGTTTACTAGGTTTAGAACCAAAAATTTTGATCTGGAAGATCGTGAACGTTCCGGCAGGCCTACAGTCATTTGTAATGGACAAATCAAGACCTTAATAAAAAATAATCCATGTCACACAACATGAGACATCGCAGAGATTATCCTTGTATTTCATGTGAACATTATAAAACATTTAAAAACAGTTAGTTACATGAATCACTATGATGTTTAGGTACCTCATAACTTAATGGAAGAAAAACTTAATAGAGTGCATTTCCATCAGCGATTCTCTGCTCAGACGAAACAAAAAACTATCCATTTTTGAAAAGAATGATCATGTATGATGAGAAATGGATTATTTACAACAACATAAAAAAGAAAAAGACTTGGGGAAAACGAGATGAACCACCTTCAATCTCTCCAAAAGCTGGTCTGTATCCGAAGATACTCACCGGACAAGATCCCTCAACTGAGTGGAGTATAATATTGAAGAATGTGAAAGCATGATAGAGCAACAAGAACATGCATACACACACACACACTCATAGTCATTAACACAAAGACTTTCTTCTGTCATTGGTCACACATAATGAAAGTTAAAAACAAAAAAGAGGACACATTTATACTCACTTGGTAAGAGATCAACAGCAGCAAGAGAAATTGTCAAAAAGCTGACCAGTATTTTATCAGCCAAAGGATCCAATGCAGTTCCTAGCATGGACTTTTGGTTGGCAAAGTTGCGAGCAATATAACCATCCAACTGAAATATAGATGGAGAGAACAACAATATATAGATATTCATTAGATAGACAATATGCAAATGGCCAAATAAAAAGGCAATATACAAAGTGAGACAGATATGCAAATGTCTCAAAAAGACAGTCTAATGAATCAACCCTGGACCTCAAACTTTAATATGTCTTCTGTTGATGTGTTTAGGAGTATTTACAAGTGGTTCACTCAGAAGCAACAGCTAGTACTGGTTCTTCATCATTAGTTTCTATGATGTCCATTTTCAAAGCAGAGAAGAAAATTCTGTATGGCACTGTGTAGGTAATTTTGCTCTTCACAATCATAACTATTCCATTTCTTGCTAAGCCAACAAAGGAACATCAAAATGCTACAAATAGCAACCAAATCTTCCTCCTCATACAAAAAACCACACTAATTTAAAAAAAGATTGGATACACTAGATAATATAATCTTAGATACACACTACCTGGATGTAATATATGTTGATCACCACTGGGACAACCAGATGTTATTAATACATATTAATCAATTTTCTGACGGATACAAGATGAAGTTAACCTGAAGAGATTTGACCTTTGGGACTTAGACAGTCATAAATGCATCATACTTTTTTTACTGATTACTATTACACATTTAGTTAAGCATTTTGAAGTAAATGGGTTGTAGAATTGGTAAAGCACTGAACAAAATGCCCAACAGCATTTAATTTAAGTCTTCTATGTTTTGAGTTCAAATCTTATTGGTAACAACTTGTCTTCTCATCCTTCTTAGATTAATAAAATAAGAATCAATGAAATACTGAGATTGATAAAATTTACTACATTTCTCCTCAAGAATTTCATGCACCAATCTACTACCTTGGTTATATCCACTACAAATGATAGTTTCTTACAAGGAACATGGTGTAGTCCTTTGACCTATCGACTACTGTTACCTTGCTGAACCTGTGTCAGCATGAAACATGGACACTAAATGATGATGATGATGATGACAAAAGTGTCAAATTTACAAGGAAGGGGTAATTAAGCCAATCAGTTCTTAGCAAAATACTCAAAGGGTGCACAAAGAGGTTGTGAGATCACAAGCAGGCTAACAGTGAATAAAGACACTGTGACAAATATATAGAAGTAGTTAGCAGTTGGATCACCAGTAAAATGAATTCCTTTGTAATATTCAGATGGCTCAACAGAAGTAGTTGATAGTTTCTATTACCTAGGTGATCTAATAAAATGTAAAAGAGAATGCTCTGAAAGCTTGGCAGTCAGAATATGAACAGAGTGGGAAAAGTTCAGGGAGATATTACAACTGACAACAAAGGATATGCTCTTCAAGCAAAGAGTGGATTGTACAATATATATGTACAAACTGTGATATTACATGGTAGTGAAATGTGCACTAATTGCAGACAATGTTTAAAGACTGTAAAGAAATGAAGCACGTTCTGCTAGATGTGTAATATTAGTGTGCATGAGCAATGAACCATAGATGAGCTAAGAGAAGAATTAGATATTGTGTCTCAGAGAGATGACTGCATTGGCACAGATATGTAATGTGTATAAATGATAACAGATGGACAAAGAAATACCAGGAGATTGATGTGGAAGGAAAGAGTGGAAGAGGAAAACTGAAGAATACATAGGCAGAAGTGATCAAAGCTGATAACGAGATGTTGAAGCTCTAAAAGGAGATGACAAAGCAATGCAACAAGTGGTGAAGTTTCTGTGTTGGAAAAGACCCATCAACCTCAGGCAAGCATGGTAAAAACAAATGTAAAAATAGTGTAAAAAGACATACTGCTTCTCTGATTCTGGCATTCACTGTCCTGTATCAATGATAATGATGATGAGGTCTTAAAAATCCACAGAAGTATAGGGGAAGAGTTACAGTAAAAAAGGTGTAACTCCAGCACTTACACTAGTGGTAGTTATTTATCATATCAACTCCTTAAAGAATGAAGGGTCAGTTTGGAATTTGAACTTAAAATGTGGAATGATGAAACTAAATGTTGTAAAGACTTTATTTTGATACTCCACTTTGTATTAATAATAATCATCATCATAATTATTGTTTCTGGTTTAGGCACAATGCCAGCAGTTTTGGAGAGAATTAGTTGATATGATTAATCCTAGTACTTGACTGTTACTTTATTTTATCAACCTTGGAAGGATAAATGGCAACATTGATTCCAGCAGATAGATTTGAGCTTGGAACATAAAAAGTTGGAAAAAATACCACAAGGTATTTTGTCTGTTGTTCTAATGATCCTAACCACTCACCGCCTTAATTATCACATCATAATAATAATTTATAATATAGGAACAAGGCCACAAATTTGGAGGAAGGAGTTAGTTGATTAAATTCAATCCTAGTACTTGACTGGTTCTTTCTTTTGTTAACCCCAGGAAGATGAAAAACATAATTGAATTCAGTTAGATTTGAACTGTTGGGACAAAAACTGCAAGGTACTTTGATGCTGTAATGATTCTACCAATCAACCTTTTATTATTATAATAATAATAATGATGATGATGATGAAGATAACGATGATGATGATAATTCATCCTAATCTTGGCACAAGGCCAACAGTTTCGAGCTCCCTGAAGTTGATTACACTGACCCCAGTACTTGACTGCTATTTTATTTTATCAACTCCCAAAAGAAATAAAAGCAAGGTCAACCTCAGTGAAATTTGAAATCAAGATATAAAAAGCCAGAAGAATTACCACTGACCATTTAGTTTGAAGTGCTAACAATTCGGCCAGCTTGCCACATTAATAATAATAATTATTATTTCTACTAAAGGCACAAGGCCTGAAAATTTGTGGGAGGGGATTAGTTGAGTACATCAACCCCAATGTTTCATTGGTACTTATTTCATCAAAGTAAAGTCCGAATGACAGAATTTGAACTCAGAATGTAGAGACAGACAAAATGCCACTAAGCATTATGTCAAGCATGTTAACAATTCTACAACAGGTACAAGGCCTGGAATTTGGAGAAGAAAAGCAAGTCAATTACATCAACCCCAGTACTCAACTGGTACTTATTTCAATGACCCCAAAATGATGAAAAGCAAACCGACCTTGGTGGGATTTGAACACAGAATGCAGAGTTGGAAGAAATGCTATTAAGTATTTTATCCAGTATGCTAATGATTTTGCCAGCTCACTGCTTTAATAATAAGAATTATCCCTTCTATTATAAGCACAAGGTTTGAAATTTAAGAGGAAGGGGCTAGTCGATAACATTGACCCCTGTGCTTATTCTTTTCTACTCTAGGCACAAGGTCCGAAATTTGGGGGGAAGGGACCAGTCGATTAGATCGACCCCTGTACGCAACTGGTACTTAATTTATCAACTCCAAAAGGATGAAAGGCAAAGTCGATTTTGGCGGAATTTGAACACAGAACATAGCAACAGACAAAATACCACTAAGTATTTTGCCCGGCATGCTAACATTTCGGCCAGCTTGCTGCCTTTACTTATTTTATTGACCCAGAAAGGATAAAAAGCAAAATCAACTTTGGTAGAATTAGAACTCAAAATATGGAAGAAATGCTGCTAAGTATTTTGTCTGGCAATGATCTGCCAGCTTTTCACCTTAATAATAATAATAATAATAATAATAATAATAATAATGGTTTCAAATTTTGGCACAAGGACAACAAGCTTGGGGGAAGGACTAAGTTGATTACACTAACCCCAGGGCTCCCGAAAGGGATGAAAGGCAAAGTCGACCTCAGCAGAATTAGAACTCAGAATGTAAAGATGGACAAAATGCTACTAAACATTTTGCTTGGCATGTTAACGACTCTGCCAGCTCACAACCCTAATAATAATAATAATAATAATAATAATAATAATAATAATAATAATAATAATAATAAAATTACAACAACAACAACAACAACAATAGCACAAAGTACAGCAGTGCTGAATTCTTACCAAATCTGTAATGCCGGCACAGACAAAAAGGCCAAGTGCCCAAGAGAAGTGACTGTGAAGAACTAAATAACTCAAAATGGGAGCAGCACCCATTCGGCAACATGTCAGCAAATTTGGGATGGTCTGGATATCTTCTTTCTGAAATACATATAAACATACTTTGTATATTAAATATTTCAAGATTTCTTTCTAATTCACATAAATATTTCATGTAATTTCATTCTGCACTGCATTTCAACTGGTTAATTATTTGGTTACTCTTTCAGCTATATGCGCAAGTGTGGTTGTGTGGTGAGAAGCTTACTTTTTAACCACATTACTCCAGGTTCAGTTCCACTCTGTAGCACCTTGGGCAAGTGTCTTCTACTATAGCCTTGGGTTATAGTAGAAGACACTAAAGCCTTGTGCATGGATCAGGTGGGCTGAAATTGAAAGAAGCCCATCGTGTATGTGTGCGTGAGTATATGTGTGCATGTCTTTGTGTCTCTTTGTCCCCCACCTCTGCCTGACAACTGGTGTAAGTGTGTTTACAACCTCATAACTTAGCGGTTCAGCAAAAATGACCAATAAAATAAGCACCAGGCATCAAGAATTGGTATTGGTGTCAATTTGTTCAACTAAAACTTTAAGATGGTGCCTCAGCATGGTTGCAGGTTAATGGCAGAAACAAGTAAAAGGTAAAAGACGTGTGTGTGTGTGTGTGTCTTTGTGTTTGTCTCCCACCACTGCTTCACAGCCAGTGCTGGTTTGTTTACATCCCTGTAACTTAATGGTTCAGCAAAAGAGACCAACAGAATAAGTACCAGGATCAAAAAGTAAGCACTGGTGTGGATTTGTTCAACTAAACCTTTTAAGGCAGTGCCCCAGCATGGTTGCAGTCCAATGAATGAAATAAGTAAAAGACAAAAGACATAATTAACATATCACTTGTTTATTATATGTAGGAATATAATATATGTTTCTATGCCATGATATTACAACATGTAAAAACATCATTTTTAGGTTTGCACTCAGAGCCTGTATTTCTAATAGAGTTAGTTTCAGCATTGTAACCACTTGCAACCACTTTGCCACAGTCCTGTAGTAAATGATAAAGTTACATGTAAAAATAAACATATGACTGGTAGTCCACAAAACTGAAAAAAATTTTCAAAATCCAGCTAAAAAAAAAAATTATAATCATTTACAAACCTTCTTCTTTATTACAACTGCCATTATTGTCATCATCTGCTTTCTCTATATTGACATAGGTTGGATGAGACTTATTGAGGCAGATTCTATGCTTGGATGCATTTCCTGTCACCAACCCTATCCTTATCAAAGCTTATGCCACACTTCTTAGAATAGATAACATTTTAAAAGAGAGAGACTGTAGTAAAATTAACTACATTTGACCTCGGGGCACTGTATATCCTTACATCCAAAACTACTACTACTATTATCACTATTATTGGGTATATTGGGTGCTTTTTTTTTGTTCCACCAGCACTAGAAAGCTGTAATATCCCCGACAAAGCTAAAAAGTCCTCACAACCTCACACTTCCCAATGTACTGGCTGTGTTTTTCATAATACCAGCACTAGAGAGTTAGCCATGTCCTCATCATAACTAAAAGGACCTCACGACCTTACATCACTGCTCATTTGTCTTCCTCTTGCAGAATGAGAAGCATGAGTTAGGCGTGCATAATAGAGATGAGAGAGATGTGTGATAACAGGGTAAGCAATAAGAGTACTCAGTATTCTGAGATAGGCACAAATATTCAAAGCAATATAACTGAGATGACAGGGAAATAACATAAGTCTTCATAACCCACAGGGTAGAGCTATGACAGAGGCCCAATATGTCTCGGAGAAAAGGAACAAATATGCTAGCAGACAGTGACATGGAGTGATGAGAGGCAGTACAGGAGGGGGCGGAGGTAGAGTGAACAGGGCACAAGTGGTCCAATGGAGCTAACTATTCATAGATAAGATGAATTGGAAGAGTTAAGTGATGAGGTGAGGGTGATGGCATAATATATGGAAAGTAAGTGGATCCTGTGTGAGTGGCACAAAGGAATTATATAGAGTCAGAATAGGAGCTTGTACACTGTCAATCGACTTGTTAGATATAGCAGCAAAACTTTCCTTAGATCAAATCCTGCTGCCTTGAAACAATGAAGAACACTTCAGATAATGTAGCCCCAGATGCCTTTGAACTGACAGAATGGTCATGGTTGGAATGCCACTGATCACAGGTCTACTCAATCAAGCTTGAGTTCTGACCAAAAATCATCAACAACAGCACTGCACCATAAGCAAGAGAAATCCTGTAAATATTTTCCTATCCCCTAATCCAATGTTTTCCCAATGACTGAACTCCGATCCATGTGATTGGGAACATGAATATATGCATCTTTTTATATTATTTTAAGTCAGCAGATGCTACGGAGAGTTTCGTGTATGGTACTTCTCAAACTAACCGGTGATCTAGAGTTTCCGCGCTGCGCACTTCAGACAAGTCAACACGCCGGGGAAACTACATAGAAACAGTAACAGGCCACATGATCAACCCAAATAAATCATTGACCTCTATGTTTGTATTGAGTACTTCTCCCGATCATTATTTACTAACATACACAAACACACACATAGTCACACACACGTGTAACAAAATAATGTACCATATCATAGTAAACAATATAAAAAACTGTTACATTACCAAGTCTTTCGTGAGACGATATCTTTGGTCTCTGTCTGTGCGATTTGTGTTGGATGATATAAATGTTTTGCTCTGTGTGTTGGTGTGGGGTTTACATAGTGGTGGGTGAGTTGAGTAGGGTACACAGCAAGAATACACAGAATGCTTAGTATAAGAAGAGAAGAGCCCTGAATAGCTACCTAGTCGCCAATGTGACATTGAGTTTGACCGTGGTTGACAAAAGCTACTACTATATCTACAGCATGGTAACACGGTTGGGAATGGGACACCTAGCAACCGTTTTAAACCCTGCATGGCAAGGGTCGTTCTGAACGTCCTTGTAAGAGATGTGGCTGCGTCCGCTGTTTTGGAGTACCGGACGTAACAAACTGAGAAAGAATTCGAAATATGTTTTAAAGTTTCTGACAGCAAAGCGAGGGAATGCGCCGTCGATCTGAAACGATGAAGTTCCCCTAGAGAACGAATGGGCGTCAGTGTTCGCGTACGAGTAGTCCAACCGAAAAATACTTGGCTGCAAGCGAGTCGACAGTACCCCCGGAGGTGAAACATGTCGCAAAATACACTGTATTACCAGTGGTAGACCTACACATATACCATTACTAAATAAGAGTAATGAAATACAGTCTACTCTGCATCTATTTAATCAACATATTAATCATCGTTATCAATATACATTTACTCAAAGGTGAAAACTCGCGACTCTTTCCTCTAACTGAAATTTCACCATATATTTTAATTGCAATGTGCGAAACGTTAACAAATGCAAATAAACGTATAACTATAAATATATAGTGATATATGTATGCGTGTGTGACGATCGATTGTGTTGTTGATTTTTTTGCATAAGATCTTAGTGAATTCTATTTCCTAAACCAAGTCAAGTCTATTTACAGTTTACATAAGAATTTCCTTTTCTCCTTTCGGAAACAACTTCATTTTGATCATTAATACTTTTTTATAAAATATGAATTTACTCTTCTTGCTTTGACTTTACTGCAAATCCGAGGTATGACGCCAATTTTAAAAATATATGAAGAACTCCTGTATTATTTACTTTGCCGGTGTACAATAGGCGGGACTTGTTCCATATAACACCGGTTATAGATAGTACCAGCGTGCGAGGGTTTTCAACTGCTGCATGATTTACATGTGATCAAAACGAAGACGTATTAACTCATCCGGTTGTTGTTTATTCTCTGTGTTAGGCATATAATCTTATCGGTAAATTTTTACAATCAAAAGAAAGAAATTCATAAATTATTATTATTTTTTTTTTGTTTGAGTGTAATGGAAAAAAGTTTGAAAATAAAATTTTTAGAGTCATTTATTTTTCGTTTGAGTAATAGAAAAAAAGATTCCATGTATCACAGTGAAAGAAACAAATTCATAAATACGGCGTTGAATATGGTTTCACTATGGAAAAAAGTTAAGGGCGATGTAGCTGTTGTTTTTAGCACATCTCACGACCATCTGATACTTTCCTTGTTTGTTTGATATTTTCTCCCCATAAACACATTTGAATAATGGAAAAAGATTTAAGAAAAAAAAATGCAGCATATATACCCCCCCCCACCTCACTCCGACTTTGTTGCCTTATAACTTCCAAAAAAAAAAAAAAAACTTTCATTAACGAAAATAAAACAAATTTTATAACAAAAAATATTTCATTAACGAAAATAAAAACAAAATATTTTGCGCATTTGTCTAGCAAAAAAACTACATTTTACACCCTTGAATTTGTTTGAGTGTGTTTAAATTGCGCTGAATAGCCAATAGGATTGCTCGGTTTGGCTCACTCCTGAAAGACATTCCTTTTCGGAGACTTGCTACAACAGCATAGCTCTCTGCAACTCCTGCAATGTCAGTGTATATTAAGGTATTTTGCATTTTCACGGCAATGATGATGCCTCTATTGCATTTTTACGCGAACACGGCGTCCTGCCGCTTACTCGGGATTGTCCCACCTGCAATTCCCCGTGTATTTTGCGCGATGGGACAAACACGTTGCGCTGCCATCTTCCGCCTTGGAAGGTTTTGCTTTTTGTGAACCACTTCCTCAGCGCAGTTTGGTCGCACAAATCAATAAAGGAAAACCTTGGATTCTGCCGTAGATTGGCGATCTTTCTGTTCGGAGGTCTGCCAGTTTGGGGCAGAAAACCACCAAAATGTGATAGGAGGATCGGGAGTTGAAGCTGAAATTGACGAAACGGGTCTGGTCCGTCGGCAATACCAACGCGGCAGGATTGTGAAAACGATTTGGCTTTTTGGCGGACTGGAACGTTTAATCAAGAACGTATTTATGGTTCCACTGTCAACCGAATGTGACAAGGGCGACAGACGGGATGCTGAGACTCATTCCACTCATTAACCACTACATCAGGCTGGGATCAAATAATCTACAGCGACTGTTGGCGTACCTACAGTAACCTGAACAACCTGGGCTATACATACTATCAGGTTAACCATAGTGAACACTGTTGATCCCCTTAACCCATATATTCATACGCAAAATATTGAACGTTTATGGGGAAGCCTCAAGAAGTGCATTATTCGACCTGGAATGAGGCCTGGCTACCTGAAGCAATATGTCGCTCGATTACTTTTCATACGGGCCCTCGCCGCCAATCCAGCAACTTCATAAGTTTCTTTTGGGGGTTCTTACTTATTAGTGACCGAGAAAACTTGTAGTAATTAACCGAAAATATTAAACAAACAAGGAAGGTATCAGATGGTCATGAGATGCGCTAAAAACAACAGCTAAATCGCCCTTAACTTTTTTTTCCATAGTGAAACCATATTCAACGCCGTATTTTTGGATTTGTTTCTCTCACCGTGATACACGGAATCTTTTTTTAAAACCTTTTTCTATTACTCAAACGAAAAATAAACGAATCTAAAAATTTTATTTTCAAACTTTTTTTTCCACTCAAACAAAAAAATAATTTATGAATTTCTTTCTCTTCGAAAATTTTCTTCCCCCACCTCTTCGGGAAAAAAAAAAGCAAAACGTTCAGTGACGTCTTAATGCATGGGCACATTGGGTAGTTGCCCAGTTCTGATCTATGTATGCTTGGCCTTCTTTTCAATAAATAAATACTAAAGGGCCCAGTTCACTGATTCGCCCAAGAGCCGGCAATGCTACTAAGACGGCCTTGGAAACGTTCCGAAACTAACCAGTTACATATGGTGCAAAACTGATACAGCAGCAAATTTTTAAGCAATCAAAAGTTATTTAGAAAAAAAAAAAAACGTTTTATCTCTCAAAAGATGAAGAGCAGTGACCTCGAACTATTCGGACTTAAACCTCTCTTTTCCCCCACGACAACAGAACTTTGAGCCCACTCTGGTTAACGAACATTTCCTATTTAATATTTCCGTTTCTTATAACCAATATTTTAGGTCATGTAATCAGTTTTGTAGGTGTTTCTGTCATCTATAATGGGCAGCGCTTCTCTTAGGACCCCAAACAGAAACGGGTTCAACAAAATATCGCTAGTTGAGAATGGTGCACGGTTCAGTGTCAAAAGAATGTAATAATAGAACGGTTGAGATATTACGGGTTTTTACCAATGCTGACACATTGTGAACAATGTGGTAGTGATCTTACTGAAGGACAAAACTCAAAAGGTGTAGATAAAATTTGCTACAGGTGCACAGCTAGGGAGTGCTGGTCCCATTTGAAAGGGTAGTTTTTTGCGGCGGGAGGATTCTGAAAAGTAGCATTTAGAACTCTAACAAGTTCTTGGTTTAACCTATTTGTAGGATTCATACATTGAATCATATCGGGGGTTGTCCGAAAACATTTCGTGCATGAGCTCGCAATTAAGAGCAACAGTACGATGGTTGACTGCAATTAATACTGCGGCGATGTACCTGTGGAATGCTTTCACCGAAATCCTGAAATAATTGGAGGATCAAGAATTGTTGAAATTAAAGAATCTTTGTTAGTGTTTGATAAAGAGAAGTGGATCTTTGGAGATTATGAATCTAGAAGAAAAGGTTTCCTGATCCCTGTTGTAAATAGAAATGCTGAGTCACTCTTATCGAGGACCATCTTGCCGAATTTATGGGGATCCAGAAACTTGGTGAAGACTCCTTTTTCAATTTTTGGAACTAAGTTGGCACTTCTGTTTATTCTTTGTTATTCATGACTTTTAACAAATTTCATTTGTCATTTACAACGGACGATGTATTTTGTTAAGACATATTTCACTGTATTTTCATATTTCTAATAAATTTTACAAGGTTTTCAGTTATTACAAGATTCGCCGCTTTATCTTTTCAATTTTATCACCAGTGGTTTGTTCTTGTGGTCATACACTATCTCACTAAAAGGGAGGTCACTCTTCCTAAACAAGAGAATTACATTTCTTTTTAATTTTCCAAAAAAATACAAATTGGATCACCCTGTATTTTAAACGTATTTCAACTACGGCTATCTCGTATACTCCTTTAAAAACAAAATTCTAAGCATGACTATTTCTTCTTAATCCAAAATCTCTCCAAGCTGCACCTTACTATTTTTATTTGAAAGAATACATTAAATAGTGCAGTCCATTATACGCAACCTGAAAAATTTATGAACTTTATTGCTCCAAACAAACTACAAAAGTCTTATATTGATTGCAATTTTTAGCGCAGGGCCAGTTATTTCGGGGCAGAGATAAATCGATCAAATCGACACCAGAGCTCAATTGGTACTTATTTTATCGACCCCGAAAGGGCATAGCTACACAAGTGTGCCTCCCCTCCCGATTTTCTTTTCTCATAACTTCCAGAAAAACGTATTTTTTAATGACATTTTCTGCAAATACGCATCAGATGGTGCAGATTATAATTATATCGGAATTGAATATGAAAAACTTTTTCTGAGGGGAGTTTTAGAAGATTCACACGAGTTAGCTTTGTTTCCTCACATCTTTCAGAAAAATAGGTATTTGTTTTGAAATTTCAGAATGTGTAGATTACGGTTATATCGGAATTTAATATTCATTTATTTGTTTCAGTCATTTGACTGCGGCCATGCTGGAGCACCACCTTTAGTCAAACAAATCGACCCCAGAACTTATTCTTTGTAAGCCTAGTACTTATTCTATCGGCCTCTATTGCTGAACCGCTAAGTTACGGGGACGTAAACACACCAACATCTGTTGTCAAGCGATGGTGTGCAGACAAGCACACACACACACACACACACACACGCACGCACATACTTCCCGAGGCAATAGTAGAGGACACTTGCCAAAGGTGCCACGCAGTCGGACTGAACCCGGAACCATCTTGTTCGTAAGCAAGCTACTTATCACACAGCCACTCCTGCGCCTAAAAAAAAAGAAAAAAGAAAATGGTGGACTCATTGGCATGCATGCTAACACACATCGCAATTATTATTACCATTACTTGGCCTGGTTTCTAGTCTAGATGTGCTTCCGAACGTTAACTATTTATCAGAGAGTACTGGGAGCTGATTTTTGCGTGGCACTGGCACCAGTGAAGTCGTCATGTAACTCCCAAGACAATAAAACTCACCTGAGGGGTGTAGTTTTGAAGCAGGTGGCTTTATACCAGATGGAATGTTACAGTTCACATACATACATGCATTACGTACACACACACTGGAAAGTTAGTATACACACACACGCCATCATTATCGTTTAAAGTCTGTCCTCCATGGGCTTGATGGTTCAAGAGACTGACGTTTCAAAGGACTAGATACAGCTCCAATATCTGCTTTGGTATAGCTACTATGACTGGATGCCCTTCCTAACACCAACTACTTTACAGAGTATACTGGGGTCCTTTTTTACGTGACACCAGTGCTAGAGAAATTGACAAGTAACTTTCAGAACAGAACCCTTTCAACTCAGTGTGGATGCCCCATTGAAGGAAGTGGCTTTGTACCGAGTATTGAGAAGCGTCGGTGTAGTAGACGGAGATACATGAATGTCCCTGCTGCAAAGGGATAAAGGATGGCAGAGATTAAACGAATAGCCTCAAGGTATATGCATTGAATTTGTTTCAATTTGAAGTGTATAAAAATATTTTGTTTGCATATGTAATTAAATGTTCGTCCTTAATAAACTGAAATTTCACATTTTTCAGGAAGTACATTTGTTACTGCAATTGTATCAGAATATTTCAAAGGGGGATGCAGTGCAGTCTCAGTCCAGAAGATCTATGACCAAAGGTGTTCCAGCCATGTCTATCCAGTCTTAGAACTAATGTTTCTAGGTTTAGCAATTATCTTTTATTCAAAATATGAACAGGAATATATTTAACAAAAGAAAAATAAGGGAAAAAAGGGAGAAAGAAAGAAAATCAAAGCAGCACCAAGTGCTTCAATTGGTCGCATACCACAAGGTTTAACGGAACCTACTGAAGCAAGCATCACCACGGACGATGGCGAAGCTAAGGCGTTGGAAAAATCAAGCATCCACAAAGGCATCTTCCTTTTGTTTCAAGATGATCTAACAATTCGTTTAAAGGCTAACTCCTTGACAAGTTTTCGTGAAGAAAACCCTACAGATTAGCCGAGATTGGTAGTAATGATAGCAGTGGTATAATTATCTTTCAGGTTAATACAGCTGAAACTGCAGTTGCATGAAGTCTTGTGGTTATTGAAAGAATTTTTTTTTTTATCTATATCTCCAGAAGTAGTCGTTAAAAATTTCTCAAATCAGACACTATTGACCAATGTACTTTTAAATTTACAAAAAGAGGACGGGTTTGTTATGACTGAAACGCCTTTGATTGTAAGTCTGTTCAACTAGGATTGACATTAAGCAAAATCACGAAAGTAATTGTCAATCGGTGGCATTGACAAGGGAGATCATTCTGAACACCTTAACGGTCTAATTTAAAATGTTTCTTTCAGCAAAATTGTGTTCACAACGCCCAGCATTTATTTTATAGCGTGATTTTTAAAAATGTTCAAGGCTCGTTGTGAGTTCATATAATATAATTATTTTCGATGTCATATATTCAAGAGGTGGGAAAAAAAACTTAAATATATGATGATGATGATCTTTGTAAGATATTTTTTTAAATTCATTATCTCCCCTGCTTCTTTTTCACAAAACGAGGACGTTATATTCTCCTTTCCTTAGCAATTTAGATCTTTATGGTACTTATTTTAGGACTTACCCACCAAAAAGGGTGACAACTGTCGGGAATGATACAGTACTGGACCAAAAACTATAGTATTTAGTTACATTAAGTGTTCCTACGTTGCCAGTTTCAACTCTGCCATCCCTAAGGGGTTGTTAAACTACCATTCAAGTATTATGATAGATTAGAACGATTACATAGACACATGTCGCCAAGACGTGAGATTGTGCCTGTGTAATGATTTTAATGTTCTTTCGGGGACATGAACAGTAAGTTTTTAACTAAGACCATAAAAAGATGAAACCAAATAGCATCTGATATTCAGTCTCTTATTTTACCATTTCTGTTAATTCTCATGACCTTGTCTTAATAGTAATGGATTCTTTTTTTAATTGGGACAGCTAGACTTCTACCAAAGAAGTTTTTAATTTCGTGAACGCCCGTCTCACAAAATATCAGATGGTGACTAGTACTGGTACAGCATTTAGTCAAATGGGTGTGGTACAGTGGCATTTTCTTGATATGAATGGTGCTCATGTTGAGAATAGTAAATGATTCAGCTTCAACTCAAGCAGCATTGGTGTGGGATAAATGTGGAAGCAATGAGGCATCATAAGTGTTGATTTCATGAGGATAACTTCAGAGAAGGCAGAGTTCAGATATATGCTTTCTAAGCTAGAGGATAGAGGTAGCAGATTTATTTGGGGGAATGGAACTTTGAACCAGAGAAGCTGGAAGCCATTGTTGCTGAAATCCAGGAGAGAGAGCTGAAATACAAGCAGAGTGGAGTCTACATATGCACAAACACCACCTTCTGGAGAAAAATATGAGTAAATCTTTTCATAAAAATAGTAAATTGGGCACCAGGATAATTGATATTATAAGCCAGAAATTTTAATCAATTAAAATTACACCTTTAATGATTAGAACATTCATTTTTCTAAATGACTAATTCTGACAAAAAAAAATATACAAGTAGAGACAACCACAAAATCTTAATTAAATACAAAGTACTATACAGTAATTCTCTATGTCAGTACAAATATGTTTTATCCTCAAAAACTGAGATTTCATATTTGACTTAATTATATGATATGGATAATTGGAAATATTGTTCATTTCAGTAAACAGTGTCATTCTCTATTTATTACAAATCATATCACACTCTTCTTCTTAATAATAATAATATTAATCCTTTCTAAAATAGACACAAGGCCAGGAACTCTGCAGGAGTGGGTCAGTCCATCCCATCAACCCCAGAACTTAATTGGTACTTATTTTATCGACCCTGAAAGGATGAAAAGCAAAGTTGACCTTGGCAGAATTCAAACTCAGAACATAGAGATGGCTGAAATGCTGCTTAAGCATTTTGCCTGGTGTGCTAATGATTCTACCTCTGCTGCTCAATACTACAGATTTGTTTGTCAATTGTTTCACAACCAGTTGAGCATGTCCCTTGGTGACTGACAATATGTGCCTCTCTGATCACAAGCAGAAGTAGTTGGGGAGCATCATAGCCACATGTTGAGAGGAATTCTTTGGGATTTGAATAATTCACCTCCAGAAGCATGGGTGTTTCGTTCAAAATCCTTAAACAAATTTTATTCAGGGACCTTTTGAGTGGGGTGGGCTACTCGACCTGAAGAAAATTTTAACTGGACTCCACCTGCAAGGTCATGCGTTGTTTATCTTATGGTTGTGATGCATATGCCTGGTGTACCCTTATCAGACAGGTAGTCATGATAGGTATATTGGGCTTTACTCTTTTACTCTTTTGTTTCAGTCATTTGACCGCGGCCATGCTGGAGCACCGCCTTCAGTCGAGCAAATTGACCCCAGGACTTATTCTTTGTAAGCCTAGTACTTATTCAATCGGTCTCTTTTGCTGAACCGCATTTTACCCCAGTGTCACTTTGACTGCATGCACTGCTCTCTCACTCAACAATAATAAAAACTCAATGTTTTTTTCATTTTTTCCCTTTATTTGGTTTCCAGCGAAATAAGAAAAGTCGTTCATACAAAGTCTGTAGGATATTTTTTTTTCCTTTTCACTTAGTGAAAAAACAAAAATAAAAATTGAATTAATAAAAATATTTTAATAATAATAATAATAATAAAGGGGAAAAACAATTAAACAGAAACTACATATAAATTGTTCTTTTAAAAATATTGAGAACATTGGAATTTTTTTTTTTTTTTTTTTTGAAAAAAATATGTATAATTATAAAGAATTAGGGAGATTTAAAACAAGGTTTGAGGTCCATAGACTGACAGAGAGAACAAAAAAAATATGTCAAAAAAAAAAAAACAGGTAATATTTTTAGGTTCATGAAAGTTGGTGCTTGGCTCCACTTCCATGGCATTGAGTATATAGGAGATTAATCTTCCTCTGGATAAGATGTCAATCTTACTACAGGTGACATTCCCAGAAAAATCAGTTACATATCCCCCCCAACCCCAGCTAGGTTAAACTGAGACAATTTACACTTAAGAGCTCTGCCCAGAAAGCGAGAAAGAGAGAGAGAGTGCTTTCAGTGGATTTTACTCACAACCTATGAGTTGGTAGTTCAACCATACCATAGTCCACTCAGCCATTTCATTGAGATAGAGAAGGTAATGTCTCTTGAAAATTAAGTTTCCATAATAATAATAATAATAATAATAATAATAATGAGGAATTGGAAAGATAAAATGGGCGATATTTTGTTTATAAACAAAAAAATAATTACTTTAGTCTCCCTGCAATGTTCCACATTTATTAACATAAATCCTTTCGTTTTTCATAACTTTTACAATATTTTTATATTTTTGTTTGTGGAAGAGGGTAAAAAAAAAGTTATAATGTTTCATAACTCTCCTGAGGGCATTATCAGACTTAAATGAAGTGAATTGGCTGTAACCGGGATAGAAACTGGGCTGTAGAATTGGTTAGCAGGAGACTAAGTCTTGCTTGTAGTACTCACCACTGATTACCATTTCACATATATATATAATTTCAAAAATTAAGAAAATGCATCAAAAACAAAATATCATGCCAAAAAATATATATACATATGTAGAAATCACTAGAAAAATTGGTCCTTTTTAATTCATTTCCAAATAAAAACAAAAATAATTTTAAATTTTAAAAAAATTAAAAAATGCACCAAACATACACATGGAGCATATATTATACTACATACTTGACTATTTTACATGTAAAGTAAACAGTAGGATCCAAGCATACTAGTGGTGGTCTACATTTGCAATTAGCAAGTATAAACAGTTTAATCCAATGAAGGGTATTTTTCAAAATGCAGGACTTCCTCTTCTTCAAGCAAAACAATTTACTTCACTTTTGAACTGTAAATTAAACATGGCTAAATCATTGCAGAATACTACTGTTATATCATTTATCGGTCCCAGAGCAAATTTTATTCTGGTGAGGTTAGAGTTAGTATATAGTAGCTCAAAATTAAATGCTGTAAAGTATATAGTTTTGCACCATTTCTAAACTCACCTTTCTTAAAAGAGGAAAAATAATTTGCAACATTTTCCCTTCTATTTTTATAAAGTTCAAATATTCATAAGAATTAAGACAGAGAGTTATATGCAGTAGCATAAGTGGTTATAATTTCAGGGCATAGTTTTGTTTCTTATTGCTATAAGAAATATGTAAATGAGTCCAAGAGCTTTAATCAGCTATTTATTATTTATAGCTGAATTTGCTTCAAGACTTATTTACCAATTCTGGTTTAACTTAATTAATTATAATGCTACAGAGGTGATCAGCAGCCTCTGAAATAAGATGATAGAATCAAGTAACTAGTAAATTTATTCTATAAAACTATACCTGATAAGACCCATGGTATTGGGGTAACCAACTGAATCTTTGAGAAAACATTCCAAATATATTAGATGTATTAATTAAAAAAAAATCACATTGCTGCTTCACTGCTTGGAAGACATGGAAAGCATACTATCCTAAATTTTATAACTGAAAAAAAAAATGTTATCCCTATTTTGAAAACAGTAAAATGTGGATGCAAATTTGAACAAGTTGAGAGATAACATTGAAACTTTTTGTTAGTTTAGATAAAATAACATGTGATGTGAGGATATTGTCATCTACAGATCCTATCCACTTTGTTGCTGAACCCAGACCTTACTGTTTAACAACTGTAGAGTTCACTGTTTGTACATCACTCCAAAGAAAAATTTCCATATTGAAGATTTTCACCTTTTGATTTTGGTCCCAAATATAATTGGCATCTAGGCCTTTGACACAAGCTCCCTCATTTGGAAAAATTCTTTCATCACTTTGACAGAGAGTGAACTCAGTAATTTATTACTGAGTGTGCCCCTACATTAACATATCTCACTCTTGTCTTTGGTCCCATATCTACACCTGCCAATATCTTGTAATAAATATGTCCCATAATCCTTGACATTGAATAATTCTTCCATTTTCATTTTCACTCATGCTTTGCTCTATTAATAATTGCATAAGTTCCTAAGTTTAAAAAAAAAAAAAAATACCACACCTTTGGTCCCTGATCAGGTACTGGCCTAGATTCTTTTGACTACTTACACTTACCCATCTTCCAAGATCTCAAATGAATGAAAATTTCTCCAGATGAATGTCCCCTTCTTTGAGAAAAAGAAACAAAACAACAAAAAGAAAACACTATTAAACTAAACATGCGTTTAATTCTACAATTTTGACTATATGTAAAAATAAGGATTTCTAACACAGGCACAAAGTCACACATTTTAGGGAGGAGCATATCTGATTTATTGGTCCCCAGTAATTGACTTCTACTTATTTTATTGACCCTGGGAAGATGAAAAGCAAACTTAACTGCGTGGGATTAGAATTCAAAACATAGAAGGGAAGTAACTTAAAGCCACAACGTAATTTGTTTGTATGACTCTACTGATTCTGCGATACATATAATAATAATAATAATGGTTTCAAATTCTGGTACAAGGCCAGCAATTTCAGGGAATGGGGTAAGTTAATTACATTAATTAGTGTGCTCAGCTGGTACTTATTTCATCAACACCAAAAGGATAAAAAGTAAATTCAACCTCAGCAGAATTTCAACTCCAAACGTAAAGACGAATGAAATACTGCTAAGCATTTTGCTCAATGTGCTAACGAATCTGCCAGCTCACCACCTTGTATAATAATAATGATAATACTAATTGTTTCAAACTTAGGTACAGGGTCAATAATTTTTGAAAAGAGGAAGAGGATTTAGTGAATACCAATGTCCTCCCGTACATGAGTATGAGTAATACTTTACTTTATCAACTCCCAGAAGAATGAAAGGAAAAAAACTGACCTCAGTGGAATTTCAACTCGGAATACAAAGGAATGTAACTAAATACCACAAGGGATTTTGTCTGATGCTCTCACCATTCAACCAATCCAATAAATAAGGGTGAGCATACTTTTGCAAAAGAGAAACGGGCATGATACTTAAATTTGCAGAGGATGAAGAAAAAAAAGGAGACAGCATCTACATTTTATATTCAAATATCATCATCATCATCATCATCCTCATTATCATCACATTACTCAATTTCACATCCATTTTTCTATACTGGCATGGGTTGTTTGGGTCTTAAGAGCTTGATTTTGAACTGCCTCATGAGACTGTGGTTGAAGTTTATTGTCCTTTCTGTTTAATGCCATTCACATTGCTAACAATTTTGACAGAGTGACCCTGTTTTTGTTTTTTTTTAAATTTTATTTTTTGAAATTTTTTTTTTTTTACATTATAACACCAGTAGCACCAGAGAGGACATCTTAAAGGGCCTGAATTTTCTTCACTCCATATTAATTTCAATCACTGAGAACGCGCCTAACACAATATACTCTATGTCTGAATACAAAGCAACTACCAAATAAAAAGTGACTCTTTCACCCCCACCTCCACCCAATTATTTTCCCCTTGAAATTAAAAACCAAACCATTCCACTATTTTTTGGAACCCCCCCCCCCCCCCCACATGGCTATTGTTGACTGTCACCACAAACCAGTATGACCAAACCACAATTTTTGAAATAATAATAATAATAATAATAATAATAATAATAATAATGATAATGATAATTTCTACTATAGGCACAAGGCCTGAAATTTGGGGATGGGTGGGGGCTAGTAGATTACATTGATCCCAGTGCTCAAACTGGTACTTATTTTATCGACCCCCAAAAAAGGATGAAAGGCAAAGTTGACCTTGCTGGAATTCGAACTCAGAACATAATGAGGTTGAAGAAATGCCACTAAGCATTTTTGCATGACACGCTAATGATTCTGCTGGTTTGCCACCGTTTAATAAAAATAAGAAGAAGAAAATAAACAGAAATCATAATGATTCCATCCTTACTGGAGAATAATGTCAATGTAAACAAAAATTTTCCTATCTATTTAGGGATGCAGTGTACAATGGGCAATCAAAACAGGATGTATCAAATGAAATCAGCACCTCTTTGATTTAGGAAAAAGTTGAAATAAGCATATAATAATAATAATAAAATCCTTTCTACTATAGGCACACAAGGCCTGAAATTTGGGGGAGGGGATAGTCTATTACATCAACCCCTGTACACAACTGGTACTTATTTTATCAACCCTGAAAGGATAAAAGGTAAAGTTGACCTTGGCAGAACTTGAACTCAGAACATGAAGATGGAAGAGATGCCACTAAGCATTTTGCCTGGTGCAGTAAAGATTCTACCGACTTGCCACCTTAATAATAATAATCCTTTCTACTATAGGCACAAGGCTTGAAATTTGAAGGTGGCTGGGACAAGTCGATTACATCGACCCCAGTGTTTCACTGATACTTAATGTATCAACCCTGAAAGGATGAGAGCTAAAGTTAACCTTTAGTGGAATTTGAACTCAGAAATAAAGAACCTGAACAATGCAAGTATGTGCTGGCTGCAGCTATTCTTGAGGGAACAGCTTGGAGATGGTTGGGTTCCCCCAGGCAGATTTTTCCTAAACTATCTTGCATGAAGACAAGGAAGAGAAACAAATAGAACCAAGAAGGGAAACACATTTTGCTTTTATGAATCAATGATAAAAATTAAAAGCTTGTACATAATTGTGTGTGTGTGTGTGTGTGTGTGTGTGCATAATTAGAATTTTTAAATAAAATGGCTAAAGTCTTATACAACTAACTTCATGCCAGACCATCTGCATTCATCTGTACAAGAAAAGAAAATGTGTATGTGTGCACACACATATATGTAAATGTCTGTGTGTGTGTGTGTGTGTGTGTGTATATATATATATATATATATTTATATACATATAGACATGTACATACATACACACGCACTCGTGTGAATGTGTGTGTGTGTATATATGTATATATATATATATATATATATATATATATATATATATATATATATATATATATATATATATATATATAGACATGCATATACATACACACACACACATGGACAAACAGAGATCTCAATGAATATGAACACATTTTGCTGTTACATTACCTTGGTTAACTTTTTTATATTTTTTGTTTAATTTGTCAAAACTCTTGAAAACCTATCCACAATCCTTTGATAAACCCAGCATTATTAAACCATTTCTTTATTGTGTTACCATTGATAATAATCACCGGAAAGTGAAAACATCACAGTTTCACATGCAACAGTTTTGTGCACAAAACAAATGAGACATTATTTACATTAAAAATTTTTTTTTTTTTTTTTTAAATTAAAAAAAAAAATTCTGAGACATCCTGGTCTGTCAAGTCTAAGTAATGAACATCAAAAGACAAAAGGCCCAGTATGGCTTTCCATTTTGGAAAATTGTGGGTCAGAAAAAGGACAAAAAAAGAAAAAGAATAAAAAGAATGCATCAGCATGGCCACAGCTCTAAGCTGAAACAATAAAAAAATTAAAAAAAAAAAAAAGGTAATAAAAGAGAATTTGAAAGGGAAAATACATATTTTGTTTTTATAAAGAATAAACTGAAAGTAATGGGTCTTACAGCAATGAGTCATTATTTGAAAATACAATCACAAATTTATAAAAAGGACTATGACGGTCATAGCCTTTTCAAGAGCATTAGTGAAATAGCTTCAATCAGCATTGGGTTTGGGGACCTGATTCAACAGAAGCTAACAAAATTTGCTTTACAGCATGCCCACTGCATAATAATGATTGAGCACAAGGTCACAACATTTAGGGTGGTCATATAGTCAATTAAATCAATTCCTGTACATAACTGGTACTTATCCTATATCTATCTGGTGGGGAAGAAAAATATAAAATGTCACCTCTGATGAAATTTAAGTTCAGGATGCAGAGTGAGAAAAAAACTAAATACTACATAACATTTAGTCAAGCTCTCTACTAATTCCACTATACTAGTTCTTCAGAGGAAATCTTATTGTGGCTAGAGAGGGTCATTCAACACACTAATTCAAATCAAGATTCTTGCAAACCAAATACAAAAACCAAGGATTTCTTATTGATTTTTTTTTTTAAATATCAATAAAAAAATGTTATATACAGAATCATATTAATATAAAACATAAACAATTTCTCTTGTATGATTTTTATGTAAACCCCCATACTTTATGTAACCTGTCTTCATAATGTTCCTTTCATCCAACATTCCTGTGGCATATTAATATTATTATAATTATTATTATTATTGTTGTTGTTGTTGTTGTTCTTGATATTATTATTAACAGAGGTGAAGTTGCAGAAATTGTACAATATTGCATTACTTTTAAAATTTAGTATTGCCCCAGCGCATGCTATGTAAATTTTCCACCAAAGTGAATTTTGCCCTTTCATAATTCAGGGATTGATTAAAGCAAATACCAGCTGTGTACTGAAGCCAATTCAACCAATTTATATATCCGTTCCCCCAAAATCTGTGGACGTGGCATTGAGACAATGTAAAAAAGAATTATTATTATTATTAGTATTATTATTATTATTATTATGATAGGACAAGGCAACTGGTAAGAATTGCAAAGCACTAGGTTTAACATCTTTACAATATACAAAATTCAACCTTTTACATTCTGAGTTGTGAAGGTGTGTGGTTCAGCAACTAGGGTGTTGGGCTCTTAATCGTTAGGCTGTGGGTTCAACTCCTGAACTATGCAGT
>NC_142938.1:17662399-17787399 GCF_046866305.1 Octopus bimaculoides
CCCACAAGGGGCTAAACATAGAGGGAACAAACAAGGACAGACGAACGGATTAAGTCGATTACATCGACCCCAGTGCATAACTGGTATTTAATTTATCGACCCCGAAAGGATGAAAGGCAAAGTCGACCTCGCCGGAATTTGAACTCAGAATGTAACAGCAGACGAAATACCGCTAAGCATTTCGCCCAGCGTGCTAACATTTCTGCCAGCTCGCCGCCTTCTGAGTTTGATTTCATCATGGGAAAACATGTTCTACTGCAACTTTGAGTTGGCTAATGCTTTGTGAGAGAAATTATGGAAGAGCATTGTACATTTATATAGATGCAGGCATGGCCGTGTGATTAATAAGTTTGCTTCCTAGCCGCATGGTTTTGAGCTCAGCCCCACTGCATGATACATTAGGAAAGTGTCCTCTGTTATAGCCCTAGGTTGGCTATAGCCTTGTGAATGGATTTGTTAAGCAGAAACTGAAAGAGCTCACCGTGTGTGTATGTGTGTGTGTGTTTATATCTCCTTGTCTTGACAGTTTGTGATAGTTGTACAGAAGTGCCACTGTTATAGAAGTGGTGTTGCTCATTTCCAATCTTCTGTGGAAACATGCCTGGCCTTGGGGTAAAATCCCTTGTTTAGTATGGTAATAACATATCTAAATAGTTATTGATGAATAACAATACTTGGTGGGTAGTGTGTAACATTGATAATGACCGTAATAATATTGGTATTATTTCTCATACATTTTTATTAACCTGGAATATTTGCATTTACATATATATACAACAATTGAATGAATAGAACAACATTCAAGAGATACTGAGTAGAATAAGCACGTTTCCACTACATGATACTCTAAATAGTAATATGAAGACAGTACATAATTATTGAGGAACAAACTAAAAAGAATGAATGAGAACACCTTATCACCAAGCTGAATAACATAGCTTTAAGTAATACTTCAGGTCAATCTGTCTGGGAGTTCAAAAACCTTAGTGTTTATTTATAGCACTCAATTGAGTTTCTAGAATGTTCAACAGAGCTACTTTGCAGAAAGATTCTAGCTCACTTGCTTACACATTAGCTAATCTGATGAACCATGTTTGTGTAAGCATTAATGCCTTTTATAGTAACATATTTAATTGCTTTTCATGGCAGCATAGTAGGTCATGGTTGCAAGCAGGAGAACCTGAGCACAATGGTTTAAAACTCAGCAGGAGCCAACACTTGCACATGTGCACTTACATAACTTATATGATGTATTGTTTGATATCACCAATTGCCCATGTGTACATTTATTCATTTTGTACAAATTCATACAATTTGGCCACTTCTTTTAGTTCATTGTTGTTTTACTAATGCAAATTTCTCAAGACTACATATGTCCTCTAATCTCTTTGTATGCATATTGAAGCGTAGACGAAGTCAAGGTTGGACAACTACTATGCTGACTGTACCAACTGAGGCAGAAATATATATCCATGGCTGTCCTCCTATCTCCAGAGAGAAAAAACAAAGCAAAACAAAAAATAGCATGCGCACTAAGTTTTACTGTTCTAGCTCACTTCCGCTGTTTACAGCAGTGCTTGGAAGGAAGGAGTGTAGCGTATGGTTGTCACATTGATCATGACAGAGAAAGGTGTCATGGAGGTACTACTCGAGGCCCATGCAAAGTTACAGAAAGTGTATGGAGAGGAGTCTATGGGCCACACACAAGTGTACGAGTGGTTCAGATGTTTCCAATATTGACAAACATTCTGAGAGACCCACAACCAGCAGAACTGAGAAAAGCATTGCAGATGTGATGCAGCATTGAGAGGAAATCATCGAATCACCACCCGTGAGTTATCAGAGTATGTGCAGATTAGCTACGGTTCAGTTCAGTCCATTATCACTGAAGATTTGGGTATGTGACACATGTCTGCCAAATTTGTGCCAAAACTGCTTTCAGCTGACAAAAAGGACATTTGGGTTTCAGTTGCACAAGATCTCCTTGAGTGTGTCAAGAATGATGAAAACTTTCTGAAAACTCTGTGAAGGCTTCTGAGCAGGTATCACCAAGTTTTTGGCAAAATTTGATGCAGATTCTCTGCTCAACTTTCTCTGTCGTGGTCAATGTGACGATCACACGCTACACACCTTCCTTCCAAGCATTGCTGTAAAGAGTGGAAGTGAGCTAGAACAGGGGTTTTCAAACTTTTTGACTTGCGAACCCCTTTATATTTCAGGCTTTACCTTAGGGACCCCCTTATAAACGCTTATGAAATTTATACATAAATATTTGCTTAAAATAACATATATTTTTACATTTATTTATTTAACAGTATTTAACAAATAGGTTTATTGTCAATTAAAAGATTTCGATTTAAAAACGTATAAAATCAAATTGCCCATAAAAAGTATTTGCTGTCTACGGACCCCCTGTGGTCCGCGGACCACAGTTTGAAAACCCCTGAGCTAGAACATTAAAACTTAGTGCGCATGCAAGGTCAATCTATGCCAAGCGGCTTCACTTTCTGTGCTTTCACTTCATTACTATTGCAACAGTCTGGATACTTATTGATCAGACACACACACACACTCACACACCTACACATACACCAGACTTCTGCACAGTAGAAGACACATGCCTTAAGAGCAATGTAGTGACACTGAACCTGAAGTCATGAGGTTATAATATTAATTCCTTAAATACATAGCCATAGGAACATAATATGCATGTTTAAAAAAAACACTTTACTAGGACACACTGACGCATACACACACATGCACATAGATGTAAAAAGATATATTTCAAAAACCTCTCCCACACACATAGAGCAACACGGACACATAGATTTATACATACATACATATATGTTCGTGTGTGTGTGAGTGTATACACACACACATGTATACATTGACAAAAATATGTAATGAATGTTTTAAGTCACTTTCCATATGACACACACATAGATACACCACCCAACAGAGGAATACATTACATAGATGTTTGAAAACCACTCTACTAATGGCATACTTCTACACATTCACACTGACATATACACACACACACACAGTTATACAGAGAAACATAACATAAATGCTTAAAAGCCACTTTACTTATTGCACCCAGTTACAGACGCTGACACAAATACACACACACACACACACACACACATACACACACACACACACACACACACAGATACATACATTCATTCAGACACATTCACAAACAGAAATATAATGTAGATGTTTATAGACTATTTTAATTAATGTAGTATATAGCACAAACATTTACTGTTTGCTTACCAACCACATGGTTCTGGGTTCAGTCCCACTGCGTGGCACCTTAGGCAAGTGTCTTCTACTATAGCCTCGGGCCGACCAAAGCCTTGTGAGTGGATTTGGTAGACGGAAACTGAAAGAAGACCGTCGTATATATGTATATATATTTGTGTGTCTGTGTTTGTCCCCACCAACATCGCTTGACAACCGATGCTAGTGTGTTTACGTCCCCGTTACTTAGCGGTTCGGCAAAAGAGACCGATAGAATAAGTACTAGGCTTACAAAGAATGAGTCCTGGGGTCGATTTGCTCGACTAAAGGCGGTGCTCCAGCATGGCCGCAGTCAAATGACTGAAACAAGTAAAAGAGTAAAAGAGTAATATATATATATGATGGGCTTCTTTCAGCTTCTGTCTACCAAATCCACTCACAAGGCTTTGGTCAGCCCGAGGCTATAGTAGAAGACTGAACCCAGAAGCATGTGGTTGGGAACCAAGCTTCTTACCACACAGTTATGTGTGTGCCTACACACACACACACACACACGTGTGCGTGTGTGTTTATTTTCTCTGGGAGCATGGACAGCATGAATCAAAATCTCAGCAGCTTTCTTGATTCTCAATGATATAACCCAGTATTTCTAAATGTTATGGTTGGGATTTCTTGCAGTTGGATATTATTTCATCTGCTGAACAAGATCTCCTACTCTCTCCACTCTTTCTTTCTTCATCCTTCTCCCTTTCTCCAACTTTCTCTGTTTTTTCAATATACTCTAGCAATTGCTATCTGGATGAATAAACACTTGTAAAAAAAGCAATGGAACTACACACACACACATTGCTTAACATTTAGGGTTTTGGTCACCCAGTCACCATTCTTCATTATAAATAGTATGGAGGGTTTCTCACCTGTGTTTTTTTTTTTTTTTTGCTCATGGTGATGGCAGAGGTTAGGCACATCACACTGCACAAACTAACACCACTACCAGACCCATGTAGGCCTTTAGCAAAGTTTCTGTTACAATCATTTCAACCAGGGCCCCAGCTGGAGTGTTTCTGTGACCTCTAGACCAGGGGTTTTCAAACTGTGGTCCGCGGACCACAGGGGTCCGCAAGGACAAGACAAGGCAATTTGATTTTATATATATTTTTTAATCGAAATCTTTTAATTGACAATAAACCTATTTGTTAAATACTGTTAAATAAATAAATGTAAAAATATATGTTATTTTTAGCAAATATTTATGTATAAATTTCATAAGCGTTTATAAGGGGGTCCCTAAGGTAAAGCCTGAAATATAAAGGGGTCCGCATGTCAAAAAGTTTGAAAAACCCTGCTCTAGACAACACAGCCACCCTTTACAGATTCCCCAAGATGAAAAAACAAAAACAGACTAAACCTGTTAGTTTTCTCTCCTCTTCTCTAACACCTATTCTGGAATAGACTTTGTTCTATTCCAGAACTTACACATCCCCTCTTACTACAAAGCAAGTCTCACTGCCTGTTTTTCTGAAAGACACCAATTCCAGAGAACCTGTAAAGGCCCAAAGTTACTGGCCCCTCCTCAAGACATTTAAAAGACACCATAAAAGAGAAAAAAGTAGAGAAAATGATTTCTTTATATATTTTTTCTACTATAGGCACAAGGCCTGAAATTTTATGGAAGTGGGTTAGTTGATTACATCAACCCCAGTGCACAACTGGTGCTTACTTCATCAACCCTGAAAGAATGAAAGGCAAAGATGACCATGGCGGAATTTGAACTTAGATATACATATATAAACAAGTACATCTATAGAATACATACAGACAGACACAAAGTCATAGACAGAGTGAGAGGAGCTGGAGCAGGTCACACCAATATAGACAGAGACAGGAAGAGAAACAAAAAGATAGAAATGGAGAGAGAGCAACACACACACACACACACACACACACACACACACAAGCCAATAAACAGCCAGACAGCCAAGAGATGAAATTGAAATCTCACAAACCTTGGTCATTTCCAATTCCTTTGTTAGTGCTCTCACGGATCCTGCATAAAGCATCTGTTGCTCGGGTTTACAACCTAAAGAACACACAACATAACATTATAAATCAACGCAAAGAAATACATTTAAAAAAAAATTAACGGTTGGAAGAATTTCTGATGATAAATGCTAACAATGATGATGGTGATGGTGATGATGACAATAATAACAGTGCTGCTGCTGCTCCCCCTCCTCCTCCTCTTCTTATTAAGTTCTAGGAACAAAATTGTTATTATCTGGAGGATGAATGATGAGGAATTAGCAACATCTTGTATGTGAATTTTTCCCATTAGCTGAGTTTCTGTTAATATTCCCCATAACCAGACATGTTTTCAGCGAAGATTGGAAACCAAGCACACTGCTTACATGATAGTGATGCTCGTTTACAACTAGTACGCAAAGCCAAGGCAAGAAGACAGAAGCATACATACCACACACATACATACACACACACACACACACACAATGGTCTTCTTTCAGTTTCCATCCACCAAATCCACTCACAAGGCTTTGGCCAGCCCAGGGTTATAGTTGGAGACACTTGCCCAAGATGTCATGCAGAGAGACTGCACGTGAAACCCACATGCACACGAACTCTCTCTCTCTCTCTCTCTCACACACACACACACACGTTAAAATACTGACTGTAACTAATTAGATTCCTAATTGTCTACTTATGCCAACTTGTTTACTTCAATTCTAGTGATTATCTTTGATTACTTATGTGTTTGTTTATCTGTATAGTAGCCAGATTTTTCTCTTTGTTGATTGTCTCTGATTTCTTTTCATCCATTATTTCTCTCTCTCACTCCTACCTATCTATCTATTTCTAAGAATCGATTATATTATTGTTTTACCTAGCATCCAAATCTTACTGTCTTCAGCATTCTGTATTTATTTACTTGCCAAACCTAAAATTAAAAAGCTCATGCTTACCACATTAAGTGTGTTAGCGCTTGCATTTCCTCATTCCAAACCAGCTACCCACCTTCCTGCCTGGCATCCTGCCTGACTGCTAGTTTATAGATTGGAAGAAATCAAAGTGTACTCACCCTGTGGGCTGACGAAGATGAATATCAGAGGATATGATACACGACCGTCATCATGGTGATACACGTAGCTGAGAACAATAAACCGGGGTTGTGAAACAGGTAACTCTTCCTGGATCTCATCCATTGTACAATCCTGAATAATAATAATAATAATAATAATAACAATGTAGAACTGTTACAAAAGGCATGGTCAGAATAATCAGGAAAGTATTAGACAGCTGAAAAAAAAGGATAGCATGGTACCGTAGGCAGCAGGTAGTAATCCCACTACACATGTAAGACACCAGGAGCTCCAACAAAACCTGTGATAAAGAGAAATAATAATAACAAGATCACTCAGAGGGTGCAAACCTCCACCAGGGCAACACCAACATCCTCTCAATGATTAGCCAGAGATGATTTTTAAAATGAGAATATCTGAAATAAATTCAACTGCTCTCACAAACAGGAATACTAAAAATGAATCCAACCACTCCCAGAAATTAAGTAAAAAAAAAAAACGGAAAAATAATCAAGAATCAACCATATAGCACATGTGGGGCATCTTGTCGACCACCACTTGGTTCAGTCTGTTATGCTCTAGCACCTGATCTGTTAGGATTGGGAAATCCCAGAGGATTTAGTTAGTCTCCGACTCTGCTAGCCTCTGTGGTTTGTGCTCATACCACGTCTTGCCTCTCTTAAGCCTCCACTTTTCACACAGTTTCCAATGTAGCACTTTCGCTACCTGATCGTGTCGCCACAATTTGTAGTGGTTTTTGGATAAGTCTAGGGTATTCGTTTATGATATGGCAATGGTTTCATCCACTCTATTACAGATGCGACACATCGGAGACACTTGCTCATTCCAAAGGTTGACCCTCCAGTTTGTGGCCAAAGCTTGGCCTTGTGCTGCCAGTATAGTGTTCTCGGTCTCTTTTTCTAGTGTTCCTTTCTTCAGCCAATCCCACCTATTTTTTCCAACAACTTCTGTTGTGCTACATGGAATTGATTGTGAAGTCCCTTGTTGAGTAATTCTTCTTCATGTCCTTTTTGTATTTCTTCCTTTGTTTTTCCTTTTTTTTCTGTTTTCAATACTCCTTCATTCCTAACTGACACTAGCAAGGTTTCCTTACTTTAGGCTAGGTATCTCATTAAGCTTACAAGTTCGATATGTATGCAGTCTTCCACACTTATCAGTCCTCTTTCTCCAGTTGCACTCTTCGTGTATTGTTGTTGTTGTTACTATTACTCTTTTACTTGTTTCGTCATTTGACTGCGACCATGCTGGAGCACCGCCTTTAGTCGAGAAAATCGACCCCAGGACTTACTCCTTGTAAGCCTAGTACTTATTCTATCGGTATCTTTTTGACGAACTGCTAAGTCACAGGGACATAAACACACCAGCATCGGTTGTCAAGTGATGGTGGGGGGGGGGGGGACTAACACAAACACACATACATATATATATACATATACATATATACGACAGGCTTCTTTCAGTTTCCATCTACCAAATCCACTCACAAGGCTTTGGTCGGCCCGAGGCTATAGTAGAAGACACTTGCCCAAGGTGCCACGCAGTGGGACTGAACCCGGAACCATGTGGTTGGTAAGCAAGCTACTTACCACACAGCCACTCCTGCGCTTATTATTATTATTATTATTATTATTATTTCTTATATGGGCCACAAGTGCCAAAGACAATGGGATAGTATAAAAGCAAAATACAAAGAAAAAAAAACAACCAAGGAACTGTGTGTGTGCAAGGGTGGGTATGGTACATCCAGTAAAATGACAAGATCAACAATAACAATAAAAATACAATAATGTTGGCACCATTGCACGACTAATACTCTATTTTATCAAACCTGAAATGAAGAAAGATAAAGTCAATCCCAGCAGGATTTGAACTCAGAATAAGAAAGAGCCTATTTGCAGTCACATGGTTTCCTAGAAATAACAACCAAATCTCTCTTACCATCTTAGATAAAAAATGGCTTTTATTTTGACAATGTAGTTTATATTGTGTCTGAAAGGCAAAAAAAAAAACAAGATGGTCACAGTTGGAACACCTTTGAGTTTAGGTCTGCACGTTCAGTTCTGACTTTCAGATAAACAACAACAACAGTAGCAATAGCAGCAACATTGCCCAGAGTATATTGAATGAGAGCACAGAACATAGTTTGTAAATCATTACCAGGAGTGGCTGTGTGGTTAGTAGCTTGCTTACCAACCACATGGTTCGGGTTCAGTCCCACTGCGTGGCACCTTGGGCAAGTGTCTTCTACTATAGCCTCAGGCCGACCAAAGCCTTGTGAGTGGATTTGGTAGACGGAAACTGAAAGAAGCCCGTCGTATATATGTATATATGTGTGTGTGTGTGTGTGTGTGTGTGTTTGTCTGTGTTTGTCCCCCTAGCATTGCTTGACAACCGATGCTGGTGTGTTTATGTCCCCGTCACTTAGCGGTTTGGCAAAAAGAGACCGGTAGAATAAGTACTGGGCTTACAAAGAATAAGTCCTGGGGTCGATTTGCTCGACTAAAGGCGGTGCTCCAGCATGGCCGCAGTCAAATGACTGAAACAAGTAAAAGAGTAAAAAAAAAAAAAAAGAGTCTGTTCTTATGCAACCAGCACACAAATATAATTAAACAGCGCATGTTTCCAGAGTTGTTTTTTTTTTTCTCAAAACACACGCATGATGATGATAAATGATCGAATCTGATGCTGCCTGATGCTATATTGCATCTTCAAGATTAAAAATGGTGTTCTAATTCATGACACCATCAGTTACATGCCAAAATTATCTGAATAGTTTTTTTGGCTCACATACAAGAATTTAACGAACACTTTTCTTTTCTTTCTTTCCTTTCCCTGTCACTGAGAAAAATGTTCACATTTTATTTATTTATTTTTTTTTTGTATACACAGCCCATTAGAAATGAAATAGCAGAGTTAGAATATTTAACATTTTTAAAGAAATAATTCCATTTGGTAAGACATAATTGCCAAAGATATTCAGTTAAACCTCAAACACATACTTGAATATTCAAACCAAATTCAAAATTTTATTTTTACTGTTATTGTTGAAAATAGTTAAAGACTGTCTTGAATCTACAAGTTCATAAGAGGGGAACTTATCCCAATTTCTGTGGCATTTAAGCAAGAAAGAGCACAAGATATCCTGAAGGAAATGTCAGTCTGCCGCAGCATTAACCTCTAGCTACCACTGGTATTCATTTTTGGCTGAGTGGACTGAAACAAAATAAAATGAAGAACCTTGCACAAGGAGACAACATGCTTTCCTGCCTACGATTTGAACCCACATCCTAATGATCATGGTTCTAACACCAAAAACACAAGGCCACGTGCCTTCACTTTGTTTCAAATAGCTAAAACAATTATTGATCTGTGACAGCTTTAAGACACGATATTATTTACAATAATGTAATGTAGGGTGATATCAAGTTTTAATGTGTTGTGAAACAGTCCTGTGATCAAAGGTATTCCAGGCATGGCCTCCACATCATTTTTCATATCTAGGGCAACAGTGTCCAAAATAGGGTGTGATGTGATGGAATTTGGTTGCTATTTCTAGTAGGCTCAACAACCATGTAGAGGTTCCTCTTTGGCTCAAGTGTAGAGCACTGTTGTGCAGAGAACTGCACAACAGAGAAGTGTGTGTGTGTGTGTGTGTGTGTGTGTGTGTGTGTGTGTGTGTGTATCAGAGGCGACTCCAGGTCATCAGCATCACTTAGGATCATCACAGATCTTGCATAAAACACATGCCTGCTCAAAGAATTTCACGATTTTCCGCTTTATTTCTAGCCCCAAATGTCTTATTTTTTTATATCTAGCACTATGTCTTTCTCTATTTCTAAGTTATGGGTAAAAATAAAGCAACCCCGCAAAACACAACTGATCTTCACATACAGACAACAGAATAGCAGCAATCAAATAACGACAGCCGAGTGCACAACAAACATCAGCGATCTAACTGTCACCTGTACTCTTGACAAGAGATGCCAGTTAGTCTTTTACACCTACCAGGCTTGTTCGTATTAGCCTGAGTTGCTGGATAATTTTTTGTTCCTTAAAGAATATTGTAGAACAGAAACTTTTCATAGATTGGAATTTAAATCCTAATCTCAACAGAAATTTATTGTTTCAAAAAAACATTGGTTTTGGGTTACTTTTAATTTTTACGATCATAGATAACAACTCGGGCTGTACCTTCTGAGTCCAAGTCAGACGTGTGTGAATGATGTCAAGAGAACATCTGCTACAAATGATATTTTTTGACACAGGGCATCTCTAAGATGACCGCCAGATGTTGAATGAAAATAAATGAACTGCAATCAGACTCAATAATAGGAGCCTGAGTTATTGGATGAAATTACATACTTAAAGTCAGTGTTGGCAGAAATTAAATCAGCTTTACTAAATTTATACTCAGGCTAAGCCTGAACAGCCCGAGTGCCGGAGTCACCACTGATAGTGTAACTGCCCGAAATGGTCATGACTTCAGGGACTTGACTGATGAAAGAAAGCCAAGAATGACCCGTCTGTTTTAGCCTGTCCTAATTGTTGTTTCTCTTGTCCGCCTTAGTATCATCTATCTGTCCGAACGTTTTAATGCCCTCTGTTGCATTTTTGTTCCATTTTTATATTTATATATATATATATATATATATCATCATCATCATCATCATCGTTTAACGTCCGCTTTCCATGCTCGCATGGGTTGGACAATTTGACTGAGGACTGGTGAAACCGGATGGCAACACCAGGCTCCAATCTAATTTGGCAGAGTTTCTACAGCTGGATGCCCTTCCTAACGCCAACCACTCAGAGAGTGTAGTGGGTGCTTTTACGTGTCACCCGCACGAAGAAAAGATTTGCCAATGTTCTGCGCCGTGAGGACCAAAGACTCGAGGTATTTCGTGTTGCAAAACAGTGTAGGAGAGAGAATAGTGATGTAGGAGAGAAATGTGTTCGCATGGATGATGGTACGCTTGCACTAAATGAGGATGCAAAGAAAGAGGTCTGGAGATGCCACTACGATAGATTGCTTAATAAAGAGAATGAATGGGAGGAAGAGAGCCTGCCGTATATCGACCCAATAGAGGGACCAGCTATCCGAGTTGATAGTACCGGGGTAGATAAAGCAATTAAGAGTATGAAGACCGGGAAAGCCCCCGGCCCATCAGGAATCACTGCAGAGATGCTCAAAATATCTGGCAGTGTTGGCTACAGCCTAGTCACCCGTATTACGAACCAGGTGATACACGAAGGAGTCATACCCAATGACTGGTGTAGCAGCATCATAGTCAACTGCTACAAAGGTAAAGGTGACGCTTTAGATACAAATAATTACAGAGGTATCAAGCTGTTAGATCAGGTTATGAAAGTTACAGAGAGGGTCATAGCCCAACTAATTAGGGAGCGAATCAATTTAGATGAGATGCAGTTTGGGTTCGTGCCAGGTAAAAGCACTACTGATGCCTTATTTCTAGTGAGACAGCTGCAGGAGAAATACCTAGCTAAGGATAAACCTCCGTACCTGGCTTTCGTTGACATGGAGAAAGCCTTTGACAGGGTCCCCCGATCCCTTATCTGGTGGTCAATGAGGAAACTTGGGATAGAAGAATGGTTAGTGAGAGCAGTGCGAGCCATGTACAGAGATGCTGCCAGTAAGGTGAGGGTTGGAAATGAGTACAGCAATGAATTCCGGGTAGAGGTAGGGGTCCACCAAGGTTCCGTCCTCAGCCCCCTCTTATTTATCATAGTCCTCCAGGCAATCACAGAGGAGTTCAAGACAGGTTGCCCCTGGGAGCTCCTCTATGCTGATGACCTTGCCCTAATTGCGGAGTCACTATCAGAACTAGAGGAAAAGTTTCAGGTGTGGAAGCAAGGTCTAGAATTGAAGGGCCTTAGAGTCAACCCAGCTAAAACCAAAATCCTAATAAGTAGGAATTTAGATAAAACACAAACCCCTTCAGGTAGATGGCCCTGCTCAGTATGTAGAAAAGGAGTAGGTAGTAACTCTATAAGATGTACCCGGTGCAAGCTATGGACACATAAGAGGTGCAGCAACATCAAAGGCAGGTTAACTAGCAAGTTAGTTTTTGTTTGTGGCAGATGTTCAGGTGCAATAAAGACTGTAAACAAACAGGAAACAACTTCTATCTCATTCCAGGGTGAAAAACTAGAGGTAGTCGATAGCTTCCGCTATCTGGGCAACCAAGTTAGTAGTGGGGGTGGGTGCGCTGAAAGTGTAGCTGCTAGAATAAGAATAGCCTGGGCAAAGTTTAGAGAGCTCTTACCCCTGCTGACGACAAAGGGACTCTCACTCAGAGTAAAAGGCAGACTGTATGACGCATGCGTACGAACAGCCATGCTACATGGCAGTGAAACATGGGCTGTAACTGCTGAGGACATACGTAAGCTCGCAAGGAATGAAGCCAGTATGCTCCGTTGGATGTGTAATGTCAATGTGAATACCCGTCAGAGTGTAAGTATCTTGAGAGAAAAGCTGAACATTAGAAGCATCAGTTGTGGTGTGCAAGAGAGACGATTGCGCTGGTATGGACATGTGGTGAGAATGGATGAGGATAGCTGCGTGAAAAAGTGCCACACCCTAACAGTTGAGGGAACCCGTGGAAGAGGTAGGCCCAGGAAGACCTGGGCTGAGGTGGTGAGGCAAGATCTTTGTACATTTGTACTACTGACCGAGACCTTTGGAAATGTGCTGTGCGTGAGAAGACCCGGCAAGCCAAGTCAGATCGTTGCCAGTGCCCCTGGACTGGCTCTTGTGCGGGTGGCACATGAGATGCACCATTTTGAGCGTGGCCGTTGCCAGTACCGCCTGACTGGCTCCCGTAGGATTTTCGAGTGAGATCGTTGCCAGTGCCCCTGGACTGGCTTGTGCGGGTGGCACATAAAAGACACCATATATATATACATAGATATATATATATATATATAGATATATATATATACACATACATAGATATACATATAGAGAGAGAGAGTGGATGTTGTTTAGTACTTGGAATAGTTGCAATGATTTTACTTCCTTCAGGAGATGAATTGGCAGAAACTGAAGAACTCACCAGACTAAAATGTTTTACGATATTTTATATTACATCAATAGAAAGCCACCAGAGATCAAAATGTAAACATCTTGCGAGTCAACATTGATATGGTTTCAAGTTTTGGTTGAAATAAATTCCCTCATATTGTTGATATCACCTGGAAAGGTGTCAACATCAAAATACCCAATTCTTCTGCATCTGATTAAGCATTTTTTTAAAATTAGTCTCAGCCCCTGAGCAGGTATTGCCAAGCTTTTGGCAAAATTTGATGCAGATTCTCTGCTCAACTTTCTCTGTCATGGTCAGTGCGATGATCACATGCTACACGCCTTCCTTCCAAGCACTGCTGTAAACAGCAGAAGTGAGCTAGAACATTAAAACTCAGTGCACAAGCACAGCAGAGTGCAAAGTCAATCTGTGCCAAGCGGCTTCACTCTGCATGCTTTCGCTTCATTACTATGGTAAGAGTCCGGATACTTATTGATCAGACTACATATTCTTTCTTTCTTTTACTTGTTTCAGTCATTTGACTGCAGCCATGCTGGAGCACCGCCTTTAGTCGAGCAAATCAACCCCAGGACTTATTCTTTGGAAGCCTAGTACTTATTCTATCAGTCTCTTTTTACCGAACCACTAAGTTACAGGGACGTAAACACACCAGCATCGGTTGTCAAGCGATGATGGGGGGGACAAACACAGACACACAAACACACACATACATATATATATACATATATACGACGGGCTTCTTTCAGTTTCCGTCTACCAAATCCACTCACAAGGCTTTGGTCGGCCCGAGGCTATAGTAGAAGACACTTGCCCAAGGTGCCACGCAGTGGGACTGAACCTGGGACCATGTGGTTGGCAAGCAAGCTACTTACCACACAGCCACTCCTACGCATATATATATATATATATATATATATATACACCCCAACAAGTCCTTATCTGAATGAAAAGAAAGAAATTTGGCTGTTGTTTTAGCAACCATATTGGCTGTTGTCAGAAAGGGTGCAGCTTGGCAACTGCACTTAAAATATTACAAATTAAGTAGTTTGGGAAGTCAGCAATTCAGAGGTAAGAGTTTAGCTGACATTAAATAAATCTTGTTTGGTTTGGTTTGGTTTGGTTCAGTTCGGTGGTTGAAATTGGGAGGATGATTGGGAAAGTGGAGGGGTGGTAGTGGTGAGGAGGTAATGGAAGGTTGGGGTGATTGCAGTGAAAGTGGTAGTACTAGGAGTGATAGTGGTGGTGGTGGTGGTGGTAGAAGTAGTAGAGAGTGATGGTGGTGGTTATGGTGTTAATAATGAGGATGGTAGCGGTGAAGGAGTTGATGTTGACAGTAGTAGTAGTAGTAGTAGGAGGAGGAGGAGGAGGAGGAGGAGGAAGAGGAGGAGTAGTAGTAGTAGTAGTAGTAGTAGTAGTAGTAGAAGTAGTAGAGGAAGCTTGTGGTGCTAAAAGTCATGATGATGGTGGTGGTAGTAGTGATGGTGATTATAATTATGATAGTCACAGTAATTGCAATTATGTGGTCAGCAGTGGTGGTCAAGTTGGAGATGATGATGATGGTGGTAGTAGTGATGGTGATTATAATTATGACAGTCACAGTAATTGCAATTATGTGGTCAGCAGTGGTGGTCAAGTTGGAGATAAGTGCTGAGTATCGGTGGTGGTGGTAATGATAAGAAGAGTGGTGACAATTGAGATGTTGTTGTTGCTATTGGTGATGGTGGTGGTGGTGAAGTTAACAGTGGTGAAAATAGCAGCAGTGATGTTAGTGGCAGTAGTGGTGGCGGTGGCAGTAGTGGTGGTGATGGTGATTGTTGTGGTTCCAAGCACTGCTGTAAACACAACTACCAACTATGTATATAACTATGTAAAAGATAATACATCTACAAGTACAAATAACTAAGTTCATGAACTTTATGAACAGTGGGATGGTTATAACTATGTTGATGTTATTTAGCCCCGAGTCAATCTGGTCCAAAACAAACAATAATCAAAGGCATTATTTTATTCTTTTATTCTTCTACTTGTTTCAATCATCTGACTGCGGCCATACTAGAGCACCACTTTGAAGAGTTGTTTTAATCAAACAAATTGACCCCAGGACTTATTTTTTAAGCTTAGTACTTATCCTATCATCCCTTTTGTTGAACTGCTATATATACACACACACACACATATATATATATATATATATAAATAGATGTGATATCTTCAAAACGTGTCAGATGTAAAAGAATTTGAATAACATCTGCGTTTAACTCAATTTATTTATTTATATATATATATATATATATATATATATATATATATATTGAAAGAAAAGGTAAGACAACAAAAGAAAGAAAGAGACCTCGATATTAAGTAAATAGAGGAATTTATCTGTAAATAATATGTGACAATTATTCGGTAGCCATGATAAAACTCCGAGTTTCAGATGTCGAGGTGGAAACCCACGCCACCATCTCTTCAGTTATCTGGCCATCGCGAACATTTTTATAATGGCCAGATAACTGAAGAGATGGCGGCGTGGGTTTCCGCCCTGACATCCGACACTTTTGCCAAAAGCTTGACAATACCTGCTCAAAGCCAACACAAAGTTTTCAGAAAGTTTTCATTGTTCTTGACACAATCAAAGAGATTTTGTGCAACTGAAAACCGAGTGTCTTTTTGGTCAGCTGAAAGCTGTTTTGGCACAAACTTAGCAGACACACTTCTCATACCCAAATCTTCAGTGATAATGGACTGAACTGAACTATAACTAATCTGCATATCCTCTGATAACTCATAGATGGTGATTCAACGATTTCCCCACACAGCTGCAGGCAGATCTACGATGTTTTTCTCAGTTGTGCTGGTTGTGAGTCTCTCAGAACGTTTGTCAATATCATGGACAGAAAGACCGATTTTATGACACCTTCTTGCAGACTACCTCGTTGACGAATGACAGGGATCTTCTCTTTGTGGCTGGTGACTTCAATGGACATGTTGGACAACATGCAGGGGACTTCCATGGCATACATGGAGGCTATGGTTTTAGTTCCCACAATGAAGAGGGAACCAGGCTACTGGAGTTCTGCAATGCAAATGATCTTATGGTTTGCAATACCAACTTCAGGAAACCTGCCAGTCACCTAGTCACCTACTGATCTGGTAGACACATTAGCCAAATTGACTACATCCTCACCAGGAAAAGACATATCTAGAATTATGTTGTCCTTCATGCCCAACTTTCTTTTTTAAGACTGTTGTTTCAAGAAAGTTTGGCGACTATTTCTAGCAAGTCTTGCAACCATGTAGAGGCTCCCTCAGCTGGATAAGTAGTGGTGGTGGTGGTGGTGATGAGGATGAGGAGGGTAGACTACTAGTTCTGATGGAGGTAGTTATTCTGTGTTGATGGCTTTTATCTACCATTACATATTTTTTGAAGTGGCCACAACAGAAATATATTTGTTTCCCTACATCATCAAAGAGTTTCTGTCTCCTCACTTTCATTAGCTTTAGTAGGTTAAGTCTGCAACTTCATGTTGTGTATCCAACAACAGAGACAATCCATGCAGTGGAAACACCCCTCCTCACCTGTTTCAAAAGAGGCCAAGGTTGTTTCATCTGTAGGGAAAGTGATGGCCTCAGATTTTTGGGATGGAAAGTGCATTGTGTTTATTGATTATCTTCAAAAGGGCCATAATACAAATGGAGAATATTATGCCAGCTTGCTGAGGCAGTTACAAAAGGCTATCAAGACCAAATGTCCAGGAAAACTGACAAAAGGGGGTCATGTTTCACCAGGACATGCTCCAGTAAATAAGTCCTTAATTTCAATGACTGTTGTGTGTGACTGTGGCTTTGATGACGTTTTTGACCAACAGGATGAAGCTTTTTCACCAACAGGACCCTAGCACTGCAACACTGATGAAAGAAGTGTGTGGACCACAACGAGTAGGGTCTATGTTGAAAAAATAAACCTCATTTGGTCCCATTCCATGAGAGTATCTTGGTCAGCCTATGAACATTTTAGCTGACCCTCATACATACCATTACTTAAGAGAAATCACTGAAAAATTAAGAGCAGACTTGGTTATTTACCGTCTTCTTAAAATTTTAACAATACCTCATCTGTTAGAAATAGAAGGCCGCCTTCAAATCACATGCTACTGCTTTCAATAGAGAAGGATAAAATACAAGAACAATGAGGTATGTTTCCTGATACACAAATAAGATGGGGCAGTCACAGCTACAATATCTTTCTTTTGACATAATTAACCTGACCAGACGCTAAATACCCCCACCACCTTCACAAACAAACCACAAAAATAACACCAGAGTAAAGGAGTTAAAAAAAGAAATCTCAGCTAAACCAAATAAAACCAGTTCTACAATCTTGATTACACTTTCTCTTTCCATTCTTTTTTCTTCTTTTTTTTTTGACTATTTTCTCTCCATTACTTATTCATGCCAACAACCTGAGTGGGTGGTGGTGGGGTCAGCAGACTTCAATATTGTTAGAGCAATTTCTTATTGCTTCAACAGCTGGATGTCTGCCCTTTTTCTGCAGCTAACAATCCCAACCATGAAGTACAAGTGAAACCTGTTTGTCAGTCAGACAAGCCAGACTAAGTATGGGTTAGATGGTTATGTACTTGGCCCAGTTAAATTGGGCTAAGCCCAGCTGATATATCTAATTATGGCACTAACTTCTAGTGAAGTGGTTAAAATGTCCGAAACATAACTAACACTTAATTTAACCATTCAGCATTCGGGTTACCGTCAGATGTAATACCTACTTAGTCACATTGATTTTAATTAATCATGCATTATCTTGTAGCTTCAAGATTTCAATGATGTGATTGTTGATTTTTTTTTTTAGGATGACATTGTAGGGTAGGTATGAGAAGCCAGATCTGACCAGTGTAACCATAAAACAAGTAGGATATATGAGCCAGATATGGCTAGTTTAAATGATAAAGGGTCAAATTTGTATGTCTCTCTGCTTGTCTGTTTGCCTATGTTATACATCTATCTATTCTTTCCTTTTTAGTCTTTCAGTAGTTTCAGTCATAAAACTGCAGCCATACTGGAGCACCACCTACAATTTATCTTCTTTCAGTTTTGTTGTCTCTTTATTGTTGGCTGTTGGTCTATGATTGAGTTTGTAGCAGCTGCTCTTCCCTGAGTATAACTTTGAATGGTTAGCTGGTCAAGTTTATCCAATGTTTTTTTTTTTAATGTTTCAGTAGAGGTCCCTTTTATATTTCTAATTTCTTTAGATAGGCAGTTGAACAATTGGACCTTTAAATCTATTAATCTATTCGTCAATATATATTCACTTTATTGATATTTTCTCTCTGTCAATCAAAATCAATAATGATCTACATTGATATGTACCTATGAATTTCTCTCTTTCTCTCTCTGCTCTCTTTGTATGTATATATGTATACATATATATGTAAGTAGATATGTGGCTGTGTGATTTAGGAGCTTCCTTCCCAACCATGTGGTTTTGGGTTCAGTCCCACTGTGCAGCACCTCAGGCAAGTATCTTCTAATGTAGCCCTGATTTCATAAATGGAAACTGAAGGAATCCTGTTGTGCGTATGTACATACATATGGATGTACACATGCAAGCATGCGCACGTACACACACACACACGTGTGTAGCCTTCTCTTCACATTACATAATGGTTACAAACAAGTACTACTGTCACACAAGCAATATTATCTTTTTTCAGTCCTCCATGAAAAACCTGTCTGGTATTAAAGAAAAAAGAGCTTGCTTGGAAACAGGTGAGAGTTAATGATAAGAATGACGTTCAAAAACCTAGAAAGTTTGTGTCAACAAATTCTGTCACATCCATGAAAGCAAGCATCGCAAAGCGGATATTAAGCAATGATGATGATGATGACGATGATCTGTGTGTGTGTGTGTGTGTGTGTGCTCGTGTGTGTGTGTGCTCATGTGTGTGCACTCGCGTGTGTCTGTTTGTGTGTGTGTGTGTGTGTGCCCTCACACTGACACTGCTTGGGCACCAGTGTTGCCTATTTATCTATGTTTCATATATATAGCATGTCCAGTAGCTTGGCAATTCAATACATGAAGACACAGAATAAAGAACTTCACTCATGAACAGTTAGAGGTTGGCATCAGAAAGGACAGTTACAATGCCAATAACAAAACAGTATGTACTGCTGATCTTTTCAGCTGATTGACCAGATCATTATAGATTCAGCTATATATATATATATATATATATTTAAATAGCCAATCAAAGATTACTTGGCCATGACATAATATGAAACAGGTGAACTCACTTATTTGAGAGTGATGTATTTGTAGTGTTGTGTAGGTAAGTTAGTACTCAGTACAAAATGTAGTATGAAAAAAAAAGTGATCTTACCTCATATTCTGTGTCTATAATAACCTTCAGAGTGTTTGTATCCACTTTCACTGAAAATAAACAAAATCCACCGTTACCATCAACATCAGTTTAAGATGTGCAAACAAGGTAGCCTGTACATGGTCGCTTGACCTGCTAAAAACAACAACGAAATCTCCTTTAATTTACATCATAAAATACTAGAAAACAAGACATTCGATAATGTGGTTCTGGGCTCCTTGCACATGGGCAAAAAATAGGAAGTTCATAGCTGGAATGTCTTTAGTCATAGGTTTGCTCAATCAGGGTTGACCTGGGGTTAAACAAGAACAACAACAACATCATGACGAACTTCTATATAGATGCTCAATTTATTAGAAAAGGAGCTAAATCTTACAGAAACCAAATCTTAACATTTTATAAATGGTAGATAACATAACCCTAGATACTACTGCCTCCATCATCACACTGGCATCATTACTCTTTTACTCTTTTACTTGTTTCAGTCTTTTGACTGTGGCCATGCTGGAGCACCGCCTTTTAGTCGAGCAAATCGACCCCAGGACTTATTCTTTGGAAGCCTAGTACTTATTCTATCGGTCTCTTTTGCCGAACCGCTAAGTTACAGGGACGTAAACACACTAGCATCGGTTGTCAAGCGATGTTGGGTGGGACAGACACAAACACATACAGACACACATATATATATATATATACATATATACGACAGGCTTCTATTCAGTTTCCGTCTACCAAATCCACTCACAAGGCTTTGGTCGGCCCGAGGCTATGGTAGAAGACACTTGCCCAAGATGCCACGCAGTGGGCCTGAACCCGGAACCATGTGGCTGGTAAGCAAGCTACTTACCACACAGCCACTCCTGCGCCTGCATTGTCAACATTCTCATTACCATCACTGATGTCACCCATGCCACCAGCCTTATCAACAAAACCTCTGTCACACTACAGATGTAAAATAACCTTTCTACAATAGATACAAAGCCTGGAATTTGGGGGGAAGAAAGAAAGTCGGATTACACTGACCCCAGGGTGTGACTGGTACTTATTTGATAAATTCAAAAAGTATGTAAGGCAAAAAATCAACCTTGGTGGAATTTGAACTCAGAATATAAAGATGTATAAAATGCTGTAAGTAAATGCCGGAATATGAATTTTATTTGAAACTAACAATTGTCTGAAACTAACAGTTCCACTAAAAATGTTTTAAATGACTGAACTTATAAGTTCAGCTCATATCAAATACACAGGATACACTGGTAGACACAGGGTCACTATGTCAGCAGATTCAAGGGATAAAAAATCGTGATGGCACCTGCGTCACCTTTCTGGCACTTGTGCCCGTGGCATGTGTAAGGACTTTCGAGCGAGATCGTTGCCAGTGCCCCTGGACTGGCTCTGGTGCGGGTAGTACGTAAAATACACCATTTTGAGCGTGGCCATTGCCAGTACCGCCTGACTGGCCTTCGTGTGGGTGACACGTAAAAGCACCCACTACACTCTTGGAGTGGTTGGCGTTAGGAAGGGCATCCAACTGTAGAAACTCTGCCAGATCAGATTGGAGCCTGGTGATGCCATCTGGTTTCACCAGTCCTCAGTCAAATCGTCCAACCCATGCTAGCATGGAAAGCGGACGTTAAACGATGATGATGATGATGATTTATACAGCCGAAATCAAATGCATCCACTCAAAATTTCTTTATCCTCAACTGTGGAAAGCAGTTTCATGTATTAATCTATCTTTTGTTGAGGAAGGTCATGCTTGAAACTATTTTTTTGCTGAGATATCTCAAGTTTATTGAGGCAACATGACTCACAGAAAATACAAATTCTATCTTTTGACAGATTTTAACATCATTACGGGAATAATATGAAATTTAATTTCATATTTTAAAAGGTTAACATTTCTGTACTGATTATTAAAATTAAAGATATTTAGTCATTTTGACATTTTAAAAGCAATGACCACAAGGTCACTGTTGTTTAGATCTGAATAAGCAGTTATAGGTCAGACCTGATTAAACAACCTTATAGTCAAGGTTTAGGTATAACTTCTTATAGCATTTCTTACATTGACTGAAAGATTTCACAAAACACTGCTCATTTTTCACATTTCTGATGGCAACCCATAGACATTTCAAACAATGACCACTAGATTTCACTCTATACACAAGTCATAGATATTAGCATTTAAAACAATGACAAGTAAAACTTCAAAATACTGGTCATTCTTACCATTCCCACATTGATTACTAGGATTAAAGTTGCTAGTTCAATTTTGATAAATGTTATTTTTACATTTTTATAAAAATTAGTTTGATTCCAGGACAATAGTCATATTGATATTTCTTCTGGTGAAGGACAAAAATTAGCAGCAGTTATTCTAATTTCTTTTGATATAGTGACCGCCAGATTTTAAGACAATTTCATTTGGTATATCGATACAGATTGCAGGAATGAAAGACACTAGCCATGCTGACATTTGTTAAATGATTGCTAAGATTTTGGGACAGTGGTCATTTTGATAAGTGTCTATTAGACTTCAAAATAGTGGTCATTAGATATCAGAACTCTTAGAGATATTTCAGAACATTTGGACACTTCTATTACTGATCCTCATGTGATGACTTTTTATTTTCGTAGAGTGACCAGTTGAATTTAAAGCAATGGTCATTTAAACATTTTCAACATTGACCATTAAATTTCAGAATGAAAAGTAATCATTTTGGCCTCTGTAGATTGTTATCAGGATGTCGCTGGTCATTTAGATATTTCTGACTGCCTATGATCACTTTCAAATTTCTACCAATCATTGATCAGATCAACTGGAAGCCTCATCATTGTAACCAATAGAGATGAGCGTGGCCGTTGCCAGTACCGCCTGACTGGCTCCCGTAGGATTTTCGAGTGAGATCGTTGCCAGTGCCCCTGGACTGGCTTGTGCGGGTGGCACATAAAAGACACCATTTCGAGCGTGGCCGTTTTCGTGCGGGTGACACATAAAAGCACCCACTACACTCTCTGAGTGGTTGGCGTTAGGAAGGGCATCCAGCTGTAGAAACTCTGCCAAATTAGATTGGAGCCTGGTGTTGCCATCCGGTTTCACCAGTCCTCAGTCAAATCGTCCAACCCATGCTAGCATGGAAAGCGGACGTTAAACGACGATGATGATACAAACATACATACATACACACATACATACATACAAACATACATACACACATACATACATACAAACATACATACACACATACATACATACATACATACATACATACATACACAAATACATATGATGGACTTTCCTGTCAAAGATGATGTATGAGTGTCTAGCTTTTTGCTGAATGACCTGCGCAAATGATTGGTTTATTGTGATCAGATGTATGCTCTGGACATTAGCTCACTCCCTCCAGCAAATCGACATTGCCTGAACAGGTACACGGTGTACCACGTGTCAAGGTGTTGAAGTGATTGCAGAGCAATGTGAGATGAAGTGTTTTGCTCAAGAACACAATGCACCACCCGGCATAGGAATTGAAACCACGATCTCATGATCATGAGTGCAACACTCTAACCACTAAGGCATGTGTCTTAAAACCTATTTTTTGTTTGATTTAATATCTTACTAAAATTAAGGATACTCTTTACTCTTTTACTTGTTTCAGTCATTTTACTGCGGCCATGCTGGAGCACCGCCTTTAGTCGAGCAAATCGACCCCAGGACTTATTCTTTGTAAGCCAAGTACTTATTCTATCAGTCTCTTTTTGCCAAACCGCTAAGTTACGGGGACGTAAACACACCAGCATCGGTTGTCAAGCGATGGTGGGGGGACAAACACAGACACACAAACACACATACATATATATATATATATATATATATATATATACATATATACAACAGGCTTCTTTCAGTTTCCGTCTACCAAATCCACTCACAAGGCTTTGGTCGGCCCGAGGCTATAGTAGAAGACACTTGCCCAAGGTGCGCCACGCAGTGGGACTGAACCCGGAACCATGTGGTTGGTAAGCAAGCTACTTACCACACAGCCACTCCTGCGCCTATGTTCATAAAATAAAAATATATAAGATTTGCGATTTGAGGGAAATTATAAAAAGCAAAAAAGGATCCTTGTGTAAAAATATTGAGGACCACTGAACCAGAGTCAATAAAGGGCAACAGTTCACTTTGACATTGGAAGTACAACTGAGTCGAAGCTGTAAGAAGCTAGTTTGTGGTGACATTATTCCTCACACTTCAGCTCTTTTGATGTTGTAAGAATGCAAAAGCAAAGTGAAGCAATGCAAACGGAGGTCTGTCCCACTTAAGAAGATGTTCATTTCCCAACAGCAACACAGAGCCGAGCAAGTCGGTAGTCATAGCAACATGTAAGTGATGCGTATAAATGCATTCCAATCAATAAGAATTGAAAGTGTGCATGTGTTGGGGTGGGGTGTGTTTTTTTTTGGGGGGTGAGTTGAATGATATTACAATATAGAAATACAAACAATAACAACAATACAACAGCAATGACAATAGTAGTATAATAATAATAATAATAATAATTTCTTATATAGGCATAACAAAAAAAAATGTTTTCTTTAAACAAAAATACAACTGATGATAATGGTGATGGGAGTAATGATGATGGTGGTGGTGATGGTGGTGGTGGTGGTGGTGGTGGTGGTGATGATGACAAAGATGATGATGATGATGTGATGACGACAACAACGACGACGATGGTGATGATGATGATGAAAGGTTGCAAAATGAAAACAAATAACATGCGAATTCAGAAAATAAAAAAAATTAAAAAGTAGATTAGAAAAAAAAAACATTTTTTTTTTTTTAATATACAAAGTGGATCAAAGAAAATGACTATCAAGAAGATCTTTGATTATTGCAAGGCGACACTGTCTGATGCTATACATTAGACATGAAGCCTGGTTCATTGATTCTATCTGTTAATCCGATCCCAATCCAGGTCACAGTGGTTAACAAGCTGCACAGCTAATGTATATCTATTACTACACAAATTACAGGAGAATCTGTGTGTGTGTGTGTGTGTGTGTGTGTGTGTGTGTGTGTGTGTGTGTGTGTACATACATATAAATACACACACACACACATATACACATATGCATATATAGGTGGGGTGTACTTACACACACATGTATATTTGCACAAACTTTTTCACATATATGCATGTGTGTGCATGTATGTGTGTGTGTGTGCACGCACGCAGTGATTTGAAAATACATATGTTTGTATGTATATATGGTACCCTCCAGCCCCTCTCATTCCCTCCCTATGCTTTCTGCACTCACTGCTACCTGCCTCTGTCCCCTTTTCTCTTATCATCCTCAATGGCTCTATCTCTTGAACCTTACATACCCATCTATCTCTTTCTTTCACATTCTCTTTCCCTTTCAGTTGCTGTTATAATACAGGTTACCCCCAGAACCCCTACACAACCCACCTTACCACCATCTCCCCCTCTTACTCACTAACTCTGACACTAATTCCATCCCTACCTCCTCCTAATAGTGTCTACGTTGTTACTCTTTCCATTACCACCATCTCACAACTATCAATTTCTCTCATCATCCTACAAAAAAAAAAATCATCACCTATAGGGGCCTCACACAGATGGTGATGTTTTTATTGACACAATTTTCTATGGTCAAATACTTTTCCTGTTACCCTTCTTTCTCAGTAAGCTATTTATTCCCCTGGTCTTTCACCATGTAACCGTTGGACAAGTTTTTAAAACAAACATGAACTTTGACACTAAACAGTGTCAGTGTTTGACATTTTAATTACATAAACAATGCCAAGACACATGCTTCATGTTTGCTGTTGCTTCATGCTCTTGATGAGACTGGGGTTATCCCAGGTTAGAGGTTCCAGAGATGTCATCATGCATAGAGCCAACCAGGTCTAACAGTGCTCTCCATTGCTGGTGGTCCTGTGCCAGCCCCTCTGCAACCTCCTGGGTCTGGCCTCATCATGGTGAAGGGACTTGTGTGTTCCTGAGGTCTGAGAGAGTGTTACCATCAGGAGTTGGTCTCCCAGGGAGGTTTCAGTCTAATGGTGACCCATGGCATGTTGACTCACTGCCAAAATGGTGGCCCCATCATCTGACTATTCTGCAGAGGACCAACAACTCACCCAAAAGAAACCAAGACTCTTGGAAAGAGACAAACACATAAACACACCGTTACACACACATACATGCATACACACTTGACAGGTTTCCATATACTTTCCATCTTCCAATCTTGCTGTTAAGCTCGTGTCAGCTATGTCAGTCTTGGCCTTTCCTTGGAAAATATCAGTAGCATAGAGAGGGGAAACTTACATGCAAGGACAACTGCTGATCTTCCATAAAGTCTTACCTAGGTCCATATTCATTCCTTTGAACAATAATGTCCATCAAGTCATCCCAAAAAATGACTGATGATTCGCATGGCAACTTTGTTTAAAGTGGAAACGCATTGTGCACTGTCGACCTCACTCATCCATGACCATCTTCAATCCGTGACCATCATCAATCCTGTGCTGACACCATGTAAAAAGCACAGTCCACTCTTCAGAGTGGTTGGTGTTAGGAAAGGAATCAAGCCATAAAACCCATGCCAAAACAGACACAGTAGCCTGGGGTAGTCTTCTACCTGGACAGCTCCTGTCAAACCGTCCAACCCATGCCATCAAGGAAGCCGGATATCAAACGATGATGATGCTGACGATGATATACACATACCATCATCATTATCATCATTATAATCATTGTTTTATTGTCCACTTTCCTTTCTAGAATGGCTGACAAAACTGATTGACACAGATATTCTAAAGTTGAATGCTCTTCCTGTCACCCACTCTCACTTATTTCCAAGCAAGTTAATTTCTGAGTGGTCAAAAATGCTTTTTATGGAAGACCGGAAATGAAAAACTCTGCTTGCAATGAATAATTCAATAGCCAGACAGGTTTCAATGGCAGATTGTAAACAATGACAGTGTACGGAAGTGATTGTTTCCATTTCGTTGTGCAAACATCAAGACAAGAAGAAACCACAAACAAACACTGTCACACACACATATCATGATGATCATCATCATTATTGTTTTAAAATCCACTTTTTCATGTTTGTATGAGTTAAGTGGAATTCATTGAAGCAGATTTTCTACAGCCAGTTGGCCTTCCTGAGGCCAACCCTGACCAGTTTCCAAGCAAGATAATATTTCTCAGTGGCCAAAACATGTTTTTTTTTTTTCATGGAAGACTGGAAATGTAGGACTCTGCTTGCATGATGATGATGATGCTCGTTTCTAACTAACCTGTGATGTTAAGACACAGTAACACACACACACACACACACGGTTTTTTGTCAGTTTGCATCTATTAAATCCACTCACAAGGCTTTGGTTAACCCAAGACTATAGTATAAGACATTTGCCCAAAGAGTCACATAGTGGGACTGAACTTGAAACCATGTGGTTAGGAAGTTAACTTCTTAACCAGACAACATGCCAACTTAATTGACACCGCAATGGGCTTATTCTTTTATTCTTTTACTGGTTTCAGTCATTTGGCTGTGGCCATACTGGAGCACCAACTTTTTAATTAACCATTCTAGTCATTTAACTGTAATTTATTTTCAGTTTTTTTTTTTTTTTTTGTATGAGGACCTTGTTACTTGTATGGGCTGAATTGAATAGACAGACAAGTAAACAGGCAGACAAACAGAGGGGGGGGGGGAGAAACAGGCAGAGAGATAGAGAGATGAACAGAAAAGCAGGCAGATAGACAAGCAGGCATACTGAGAGAGAAGTAGACAGACAAATAGATATATAGACAAGCAAGCAAATACAAATAGACAGACAGAGAGACAAATAGACAAAGACAGGCAGGAAGACAAACACAGAGAGAGAGAGAGAGAGAGAAATAGACAGATCGATAGAGAAAGACAGATAGAGAGAGACAAACAGAGAAACAAACATAAATAGACAGAGAGAGAGAGAGAGAGAGAGAAATAGACAGATCGATAGAGAAAGACAGATAGAGAGAGACAAACAGAGAAACAAACATAAATAGACAGAGAGAGAGAGAGAGAGAGAGAGAGAGAGACAGACAGACAGACAGACAGACAGACAGACAAACAGACAAGCAGAAAGGCAGAGAAATAGATACAGACAGCTTGATAGATAGATAGATGGATTTATAACTTACAGATAACAGCAGCAGTACATTTATTGTTAGAGAAACGGAACTGTTTGATTCTTTCTTTAACACCATCATTCAGTTCACAAACCGGTTGAGACTGGAAGGAAAAAATAAAAGCAAAACACAAAATAAGAGCAAAGTTCTTTGAATAAAGTATCTAGTTTGTATTCTAGAATGTATTCATGCATTAAAAATAATACAAATGAAAATAAAACTTATCTTATAAGTAATATTAGATCAGAGCATCTAATCAAGACAGAAAAAAAGAAACAGGATCACTGACAAATAACATAACAATTGTTTGCCTTGTAGAATGGAAACATTGCCAATCACACTACAGAGAGTTTGGCATTGGCGGCAGTGGCATCATCATCATCATCATGACCATTGTTATTATTATTTTAATTTCTACTTTTCCATGCTTGCATAGGGCAGGTGGAATTCATTGAGGTAGATTTTATATGGCCAGATGCTCTTCCTATCACCAATCTTCAACTATTTCCAATCAAGGTAAATATTTTCCCATGGCCAGACATGTTTTAACTTTACTTATACATTTAATATTTGGGGATAAAATTTTAGTCATTTAACTACCACCTGGTCACTCACATATTTTCATTATATGACAGACTTTTCTCAGTTTTCATCTATAGCCAGGGCTATAGTAAAAGTTACACAGTGGGACTGAACCCAAAACCAAGTGGTCAAGAAGCAAACTTCTTAACTACACAGCAACATCTTCACCTATACACAGCCATGCTGAGCCCTCTTTTCAAGTTATACACAATAAAACTTTCAGTGTTTTTTTTATACTATTATAACTATATTATTTATCCATACAATGACTTGTTGCTAGCAGGACAGGTTACTCTTCTAATGTCTGACACAGTGAGGTGTTTCACTTCAGTTCAATGTTTGCAAAGAAATATAACCCCATGAATTAACTGTAAAGATTTTAATGTAAATAATTTATAAGTGCAGGCATCACAATGTGGTTAAGAAATTTATTTCTTAAGTAATAGGTTTGGGCTAAGTCCCACTGCATAGCACTTTCAATCAGTGTCATTACTATAGCCTTGGACTAACCAATGCCTTGTAAGACTAACCAATGCCTTGTATGTGTGAGTGAAATTGTGACTTGATATGATTCACTGGTCACCACTTGAGCAAAGAAGTTGTGGTGTCAACATTCCTTGTTGACATTATCACTGGTCACCTTAGGCTTTCAAACACCTTTGGAATAAAATAATCCCTTTCTTGAAAACAGGCAAAGATTAGTGACAGGAAAAGCATCTATCTGGCTGTGAAATCCTGCCTCAACTAAATCTCCATCCAAATCCCTGCTAACATGGAAAAACAGGTATTGACTGAACAATCAAGTGATATAAAAGAGTAGTGGCACCAATGTGAAACAGGAAAAAGAAAACAGGCCTATTCATGTGATTATAACCACATACTTATTACTTAACAATACAACTGCCTACCAATAACACTACTAAGTATCTGCCACTCCATTACCTGAAATTAAATCCTATAATTTATTTCTGCATTACATCCTTAAGTAAATTCATCAGTCACTTAGCTCTAGCAGGAGATGCTTTTCTTCTAATGTTACACCATTAAAATCTTAGCATTTAATTCATAATAACTTGTTTCAAAGTAAATTGTTGTACACTTATGACTTAATCACTGGTATTCTGTTTCACAGATAGCATGGTCACAACTAGAACAACTTTGATCAAAAGTGTACAAATTCAAAGCTGATCTAGGGCTAAACAAAAATAAAACACAGAAAAAGAACTCAAGTAAATACAGTTAACAGTTTTACATCAACTTGTATTTGTTAACTGCAATTATATAAAAAAACTTAGATTTGTTTCGACCAAAGATTGGTCCAGGCCATGTCTAACTTAATAGCACCACTTGATAGGATTATCTAAATCCTTTTTACAGTCAAGTTTGGTCTATGGCCCATTCAAGTAGTGAGTTCTTATTGAGTGAGTTGTATCCAGGTACGGGTGGCTTGTCTGATATTCTTTGAAGAAAGCTGTCTAGACTCCGTTTAAAGCTGATAGGATCCTTTTCCTCTTTTATCTGTTTCGGGACAATGTTAAACAGGGCTGCCTTGACCACACATCCACACACACAAAGTGTTGAAAACCTTAATATGATAACAGGACAAGTACAGTTATCTTGCTAGAGAAGAGATAGAAGGCTATCCTTGTTTTATAATGCTGGATAGGGGTAAATGGAAACAAAACAAAAATGGTGGTGACTAGCTGCCAGAGTGAACTCTCAAGGTACAAGGAGGTAGGTAGAAAGGAAAATACAGACAGAGGATCAAAGGGAAAGGGAGAGGGGATAAGCTCATAAGAGTATAAGAGAGTGACAGATGGTTAAAGGTGAATGTAGTGAATAATGAACAATAGTAAAGGTGTGGTTGACGAATATCTGTATGGAGGTGTGAAGGTGAAAGAGACAGAAGTGGCACAGGAAGGAGGAGGTGATAAGCAGCAGTACAGAAAGGGTGGAGAGCAGCATCATCAACTTCCACATAGATAAGAAAGTAGGGAACCGATGTGCAGTGTGTGAGAGTGAGGAGGGAGACCCACAGTAACAGACAAGCTTAGAGGTGGTATACAGTGGTTAAACTGAGTGGAGTGTATAAGGGTAGGGCAGACATGAGAAGTGTCTTGAGAATGATTGCAGATATGAGAAGTGTTAAAAATGAGGTATGACAAACCTAAGATGTAGCTCAGAGGAAATGGAGAGATAATAGAAGGCACAGAAAAGATGGGAGAATGTCCCGAAAAAGAATGAAGGAAAAGTGTCTGTGTGAAAGAAAAAGAGTACACACACACACACATAGATACACACAATATATTCTATCATTGATTTTCAACATTTGAGCATTAAATCAACTGAAACATCAACTCATTGAATTAGCATGTCAATTGGCTAAGTATTCCAGAGACAGCTGTACCTTTGATATAGTTTTCAAATGGAATCAGTTTGACACGGTATGTCAAAATTGGACCTTTGAATAACAAACACAATCCATTGGGTGGGCTTTTAAATAATTTTCGTCAACCCAAATTTACTTACAAGGCTTGGTGGGTGACCTGAAGCCATGACAAAGTCACTTGCCCAATATGGTATTAAACCTCAAACTTCATAGTTGTGAAACAAGCTTCTTAACCTCTTAGCCACACGCGCATCATTTAAGTTAAAAAACGAGAGTCATGATTAACTAAAGATAGATCATAATTCTTTAATTCTTGGAAAACTCATCATCTGATCAATCTGAATCTTATGGAATTCGATAACTCTAAGATTCCATCTGCATGGAAAACAGTGGTTAAGTTCGCGTTAACATATTCTATACAGAGACTAATAAAGAATTAACAAGATATAACTGGTGAGAATTAAAGAGATAACAAGAAGTTACTATGTGCTGGAACAGATAAATAATTTAGTACAAACATATTCAATATGCATAGCCCTAACTCGTAAGAGTGACTTGGTAAGACGTAGTGTACTTTGGCAAACGATTTTCGGTGTTTTAAGTAGTCACGAGAAAACGTAGACATCTCTGGGCTTTTTTACCGTTGTGCCAGCGAAACATCGAGGATGTGACAGCTGGAGAATGGGCTGCATCAGCACTCGGCTTGCACTCATTTCATCTGAGTTGACTGGAGCAACGTGAAATGAAGTGCCTAAGGACACGATGCATCGCCCAGTCTAGGAATCAAACACAGTATCTTAAGATTGTGAATCCAGCATCAAAACCATTAGGCCACGCGCCTTCATATTCTTTATATGAAGAGTACTAAAAATGCTAACCAGAAATAGAAGGCAAGTAAGTTGGTATTGTAATACAAAGATCATTAAAAATATGTGCTTTTGTGAAATTGGAATTGTTTATATCTCAAGTTGTCCCCCTTTTTATAGTCAGAAGTAGAAAGGAAGCGTCTGTCCATGATCCCTATCGGCCCCTTCGAGACTAGTGGGAGGAAGGGAAGAAACCTAGCCCTCCCAAAGCTTGCAACAGTGTCCTCTGCTAAAAGGTACCTAAGGGTCAGAGGGTTAGATGATAGCGTAAGATTGGGTGACGTTTTAAGTCCCTCACCCATGAACAGGAATGACCCCCCCCCCCCAAGAAGGATTTCCACAGTGTCCGTATACCAAACTTCACTCAAAAAACTTTGGTCGACAACTTACATGTCAAAAGTGCGACTCACGGGGATTGAACACGAAACTAAACAGCAATGCCTGTATCCTTGATTGAACAAAAGCATTCTAATCGTAATCTGTCTTTCTTTTCTCTGGGTACAGTAATCTCTAACTACACTATCCTAAATAAAAACGTTACGATATGATTTGATAGCAGTTTTGCTGTTATTTTTAGTAGGTTGAACGCAAAAGTTGGCTCGTTGTCAAATTGTCCTTAATATTCATTTTTATCCTTAGTATCAATTGTGCTTAAATTTAAACTTAAAATCAGAAGTATTACGCATTATTTTCCTAGGCGAGTTTAAAGTTACCCTCGACTCTCTCGTGTTGTATGTTGCACTAAGCATTTAGTAAAATTGAAAGAACAATTTCCGAGTGAACATAGAGTGCAGCATTGATTTGAAAAGTTTTGCAATGGAGACGAGAGTCCCAAATAGGAATAAAGCTTAAGGGCCTTCATCTGCTTTTGAAAATAATCAACTAGTGGATATTAATGTGTAAAAAAAAGCATGCAAACTATCAAGTAAATGACACGCACGCAGTCATATTCTAAGTTATTATTTATTCAATTTCACGTAATCTAAAATAAAAAGGAGGAAGAATAAAATTAAGCTGAGCATATAGGTTTCCATTTGAATTGAACTCGGTCAAAACTAGATATATTAGTCAAATGATGCTACAGAAATCCACTAAATTGGGTTATCCGCCATATTCCCTAGATCTGTCACCCACTGCTTACCATTTAGTCCAACCCTAACAACTTTCAGTATATCAGATGTATCTTAAATACATTATAAATTAATCGGGAGACAGTGCTCATGATCTCTGCAAACCATCCCAGCTTTGCGAAATAGATGCGGCAGATTACCTCGCAAGAACATCTACAAGAAAACGTGTGATGAGGAGGGAACAGGTGTTCTGGTCCGAATGCTCAAAACAAAGCGAACTCCGCTAAAGGCACCGAAGAACTGTTGGAGTATTTAAGTGCTCGAGCGGGCGACATGACAGGTTGGCAACCCACAGTAGTGAAGACAGTAAGGATGATGTGCTAGTATATATGTTCAAAGCATAAGGTATTATGCTGTGAGGAGGGATAGAAACCTGATCGAGTGTTTAATTGCCTTCAGCAATATTTCGGTTTCGAAATCATAGATATTACTTCTTCTGTCTTGGATATACTTCGTAAAATAAAAGGAAAAAAGAAAAAAAAACCCAATTATTTGAATAATGTGTGTACTTTTTATTAAGCCTATATTAAGTAACGAACAGAAGTAAAGGTATAGAATCGGCCCCAATAAAAGGATAATAAAATATTCGTTTTAATTCTCCAGGATTCACTTGGACCGACGAACTAAGGAAAGGTGAGAAATAAATAAAGGTGGCAGGGTATATTTTCCGGAATCATTGCAGTGTCATTTCAGATAGAGTGATTGGTGAAAAGATCTGAATGAATTGAGCGTATGAACGAAGAGTAAAAGAATTTCTAAATAAAACAAACCCTATTTAAAGCGAGACGAGTAAATCACATGATTCCAAAACCTGGTGGCTAAAATGTGACACTAATAAGTTGTCATGTTAAAAGGAAAATTAATTAAGAAAAATAAATGCATTTGTATTTATTTAACCACTTAGTTCATACTATCAGATAGGTAGGTAGGTAAGTAGATAGATAGATAGATAAATAGATAGATAGGTATGTGGATAGCTACCTCGCTAGATGAATAGATTGATTGATTCATGTGTAGGTAAAGGGATAGATATACATGACTGGATTTTTTAGTTCGTCCAAACCATCACACTCTATAAACATTGTCATATCAACATATAGATTATTCACATTCATAAACACATGATTGAGTGTGAATATGTGTGTGTAGCCAGGTATAGAAACAATTTCTATATGTAAATGCGTATATATGTGTGTGTGTGTGTGTGTGTGTAAGACAACGAAACAATGTTTGTGCCTTGATCCCTTATTATTATCATCATTGTTTATCGAATATGTGTTTAGCAAAAGAAGCAAAGAAGAAAATGTGAGAATGATCACTTTTTGTTTCCACGATCTCTTCAAGTATCGGCACAGCACTTTGTTTTGAACATGTAAACACAAATTTATTGTTTCAAATCTAGTTTACATATCCTTAAAAAGAAAATTAATTTTAACATTTAGCTGTTAACTTTTAAAATATAGGGTTTATATTTTCTGCAACTAGTTTCATCGTTATATCACTTTGGTTAGTAGAAGTTTGTTTGTTACTTTTTATCATCGACGTTTTAATGTCACATGATTTTATGATATTCAGGATGTCCAGCCATCAATGTATTCGTGCGTATATTTGGGTGCGTGTGTGCATACGCAAATACACACACGGATATGTACATATGTATATATATGCACAAAGATACATATATATATATATATACATCTACACGTAGATTTGTGCATATAATACATGCATACACACACGTACACACGCATTGTGTCTGTGCGCACAGGCTTGTACATAGATATGTACATGTACACACAATATACAAGGATATACATATACACACACAGTCACTACTAGGAATCGACATTCACTATGCCTTTCGCTATTTTTTAGGTGCATATGAAGTTGCGATAGCTTGCACAGATAGCTACAACACACCCATCCTTAAACAAGTGGGATATGGAAGACAAACAGCTGGAGGATGACAGGGCTGAAATATATATATATATATGGTTATGTAAATACACATATACTAAAATGCTTGCGTATGCTTACAAATGCTCATATATGGATAAATACTTATATAGGCACATATATGGACACACACAAACACACATATTTTATATATATATATGTTTCTTACTATATCGAAAATAGGTATGTTTTACATGTGCATGTACTGTGTATGTTGTTAAATATAGATGTGTAAATGAATGCGTGTGACAAATGTGATTAAAGAGTGTTTATATCATAATTTGTTCGAGTGAACCAAGAGGCTGACATAATAGGCGGGAGGTATATGTGTGTGTAGTGCGTAAGTGTTACATGGTGGGCGGTGCTTGTTCCGAAACATGGTTGGCACGAAAATTGCCTTCGCTCCTTTTTTGCATGTACAAAATGTAGTTGAGCGCGCTTGCCTTAAGGGGAAATTGACATAAGATTCGACGAAAGAAAGGAAGAAGAATGAATAAGAATCATGAAAAGAACGTTCATACGGATAGAAATGACAGAATTGTTGAGGAAGGGAAAGTTGTGAAAGACTACTGGGTTATGAAAGAAAGAACGGGAGAGATTTGGGTGTGTGAGTGAGAAAGCGTGATAGATATAGACATACAAGCAAAAACGAAGCCGAACTGCATCTGAGAGAGATAATCAGGAGACACACAGAACCTGTTTGTATAGATGAAAGAAGGACCGAAAGAAGGAGGCTCTGTGTGTGTGTATGTGTGTGAGTGTATTTGAGCGAGAAAGCCGCTAAGTTGCACGCGCGCAAATGTATAGCAAAGAGAGGAGTGGTGGGGTGAATGAGTCGCACACCTTCGAAGAAAATCTTGTTAAATATTAAATATGTGCCTGAGTATTTTCAGTAATGTCATTAAAGAAATGTAGATGTAAAGATGGTTTTCGAAAAAAAGAGAAGAGAGACGAAGAGTAAAAGGGGTGGTAGGTGGATAGAATACAGTAGTAGTAATAATAGTAGTAGCAACAGAAAGTGTTAAATAATACATAAGTATATTGCAACATATACATGTAAGACTATATAAAAGACATATACTAAGACAAGATTCATGAATACGTGTTCATAAACATACACGTGTGTTTATACTATTTTATTTTTTTTTTTTTTGCTTTTTTTCTGGTTTGTACTTGTTGGTAGGAATTGTATACCGGAATTTAGCAGAAATCATCAAGCATGACTAGTGTGATAATGATCTACACACACACACATATATATATATATATATATATATATATATATATATATATATATATATATATACATAGTGTACGTGTTAACACGCAGGTTTCTGCTTTTTCCGGATTTCGGACATTCATACCTTCTACACTAGACAGACATACGTGTATGCGTGTGTGTGTGCACAAACTCACTCACCCTTCAACGAGTCAAGAAGCCAATACATGGTCATTTGGCAGGCTAGAAATGATAGCCAAATCTACCTAAAATTACATTCAGCTGTCGTAATAAAGGAAGGACACATAATATGTCCTAAATACTCTACAACTGAAAAGATGCTCACAACTGGAACATCTGTGATCATAGGGCTGCTCAATCAGTTATGATCTGATTGATAAACATTGCACCTGACACTGTAATCATTACTATTTTTATATACTGCATTATACAATAGGCTCATTAGCTTTATATTATATATACATTGACTATTTTTAAACATACGTCTCCTGGGTTACTTCTATCCCACATTCCGGTCACACGTACATGTTCTTTAACTCGATGTCAACCCTGTTTGGGCAGAACCTATGATCAGAGATGTTCTAGCCATGACAGACAGTCCTGCATCTTTGTACATCTACGATTACATTGTCTTATGTGTTCTTCGTAAATATGTTGTTGCATTTTCTTTTCTCCTTTTTTTTCTTTTGTTCTTTGCTTTAATAATAGGGCGTGATTTTTGAGTTGGCCGTGGGGGGGGGGAGGATTGCATTTTAGAGCAGATCGAAAGAAACAATCAAGTACAAGTTGTCTGAGAGAAGTAGGCTCATATACAACTTTAAATCTGAGTAAATAATAAAACGTGATGTGTATCACAAGAGAATAAATACATAAGTGAGGTGGTGCCCCAGCATGGCCACAGTCTAATGACTGAAACAAGTAAAACATAAACAAACATCTTAATAAAATATCCTTCAAAACATACCATCTTGGTAATTATCCTTGCCACTTGTCTCCGTTTTGGGTAATTAATAAGTACAATAAGGCCAACTTTATGATTTCCTTGTACTATAGTTTGTTTTTTCTTCTTTTACGTGTGTATATGTATAAAGAGGGTGTGTGTGTATATATCTATATATTATACTATATAACTATATTATATGGTTTATATACATATGCGCAATGTATGTCTATCCGCGAATATATATCTTTATGTAGTGTGTATATAGAGAATATGTGCTGTCGTTGATAAAGACAGGAGTGTTGTGTTGATTGTATTTTTCATTTGACGCTGCTGCTGTTTTTCTTGTTACTTTTTTCCGAATTCTTGCTGCTCCTGTTTTTGATGTTAATGTTGTTCTTCCTGTTTCCACTTCTCATTCCTCAATCAGGCGGTTCCTCTTCTACACCAACACATGCCTATACACGCAGCAAATATATATATATATATATATATATATATAGTGAGACTGTGTTGTTTGTTTTTGTAGATTTACTTGTTAGTTTTATTATAATTACATTAACTATTAAATTGACAGATGTATATATATATATAAATGCAATTAATTTAACAAAAAGGAGTCCAGAGAAAACGAAAGTGAGAGAAAATAAAGTTGAAAGTTGAGGGAATCCCTTTAGCATACAATGTAGTATATATATATGTATATATCTGTATATATTATATATCTGAATATATTATATGTAAAGCTATTTAAGGATGTACAGCTATAAGCAATGATATAAAACAAACTAGTTTTAAAGCCGTTCTTACGAAATAACCACTGTTAATTAATGCCTCTTGTTATTGTTTTTGTTTTTTAAGTTAGAGTCAGTGCTATTATTCCGTGTGCTTTGTCGGCATCTCTCCTCTGATCCTTTTTTTCCAGCACTTCCCCTTGCTCTAGTTTCTACAAAAGTCAGATTTCGTAATATAAAACGAAACGAAATTTGGTTTCATTTTTTTTTTCTGTTACTTTTTTATTTCGTTCTCAAGTTCTCTACCCATTCTTTTACCGCCCTATCTTCCTCCTCTTCTCTCTCTCCCCTTCTCTCTCTATCTCTATGTATGTAATGTATGTATGTATGTATATGTGTATATATATATATATATATATATATATATATATATATATATATATATATATATATATATATATATATATATATATATATATATATATAAACATGTATATTTCGGGCACAGGTATGTACGTATGTATGTATGTATGTTTGTGTGTGTGTGTGTGTGTATGAATGCACATACATATATACATACATATATGTTCTCTTCTATTTTTAATTATTTGAGATATTCCAAGTTTCAACGTTGGAATGTAATTAACAAAATCAAATTCCCATTTTGAACTTGAGGAAAGTTTTACATATTTCTACTGTTCCACTTACACGCCTATAACGATTCAACTAACCCATGTTAGCTTGGAAATAATACATAAGGTGATTATGTGTGTGGGCGCTCACAAATACAAACGCACACACGCACGCTCACACACACACGCACACGCGCGCGGTAAAATTAACAACTTCGATTAACTGGTTGTCCTTGCATTTAGAAGACTGAAGACTCTCTCTCTCTCTCTCTCTCTCTCTTTCTCTTTCTCTCTCTCTCTCTCTCTCTCTCTTTCTCTCTCTCTCTCTCTCTCTCTCTCTCTCTGCGACGAGCTGGCAGAATTGTTAGCGCGTTGGGCTTAGGGTTTAACGGCATTTCTTCCGGCTGTTTATTTTCTGAGTTCAAAAGCTGTCGAGGTCGACTTCCCTTTCCATCCTTTCGGGGCCGATAAAATAAGTAGCAGTTGAGCACTGAATCAATCAATGTAATCGACTAATCCGCCCCTCTAAAAATTGCTATCCTTGTAAAATCTGAAACAGTCATTATTGGTATGTGTGTTTTTGTTGTTACGCCTATTAAATATTCTCGTGTATGAACTTGTAAAAATTAATTGAATGCTTTTCGTTTATTTTTACCTCACAAATGTAGCAACAATGCAGTCGCTCGAGCTCCTAGAAATCACAGTCAACTCTCCTTACAATCATACCATTCCATCTTTAAAGAACAGCAAACACAAACGCGCGCACACATACACACACACACACACAAGCAATTTGATACCATCACACAATCCCACCTCAAAGAATGGTTTCAAAGTTTGGTACAAGACCAGCAGTTCCTGAGAGGGGGCAAGTCAATTACATCGACCCCAGTGCGTAACTAGTACTTATTTCATCGACCCTGAAAGGATGAAAGGCAAAGTCGACCTCGGCAGTATTTGAACTCAGAACGTAAAGACGGACGAAATGCCGCTAAGTACTTTGCCTGGTGTGCCAACGACTATGAATAATAAGAATAATACTTAATTATACAAGAAATATTCTTTATAACTAAAAAGCGGGCCGCAACAATGCGGAAAAAAAAATAAACATTCTTCCGCAGCCTGTGAACGAAGTGATACTTGTTACAGTGAAAGTTTGTCAAAGTGAAAGTGAAACGCTAATCATAACGATTTCAGCATATATTTTACCTCTGACTGGAAAATTAATAAATGTGAAACTGTAAGACTACTACAGCGTGTTTATTTTAGCAACAGAGAACACTCCACTAAGGTGTTTTCCTCAGACATATTGAGCATGTACGTACGTATGTATGTATGTATGTATGTATGTATGTATAAATGTAGGTAGGTAGGTAGGTATGCTTGCATACATACATACATACACAACAGCGCTGAAGGAAATACATATGAAAAGAAAATGAGAGATGTATGTATGTATGCATGCGTGTGTGTGCATGTATGTATGTGTATGTGTGTGCATATGTATGTATATATGAATGTATGTATGAACGTATGTATGTATGTAAATATGTATGTATCTGTTTGTATATGTATGTATGCATGTGTTTAGACATGTATGTATGTATGTGTCTGTGGAAGATGGATCTTCGGCAAATTCGACGATGAGTACTCCAGTTGTTTGATCAAGTGAATTATCTATTTATCGATTTATATTTTTTAACTTGTCAATACACCATGCCAGGCTTTTACTATAGTTTATTGATGTATGTATGTCTGCTTGCTTGCCTGAATACATTTGTGTGTGTGTGTGTGTGTGTGTGTGTGTGTGTATTCCCGCACGTTTGTATATATACATGTATGTTTGGGTATGTATGTAAATATGTACATTTGTATGAATGTATATGTATAGGTGTTTTGTATGTATATATACCTGCCTGCTGCATTCGTGCATGTATGCATTTATGTATGTATGCTTGTATGTCTTTTTTCCAATGAGCAGGGATCTAAGCAAAGCTCTTTCATTGGAATTTAGATATCAACTGAGTTGTCATTCATACATGTATGTATCTATGCATGTATGTTCGTCTGTCAGCATGTATGCATGTTTTATCTTGTAGTTTTATTTAATTTCCTTTTGAGAGACTTCGAGCCAGTCACTAACAAAGCAACAAGACTTTTTGAGTTAAGAGAGTTCCCGAGGGTTTGTAAATGCATGGTAGAGTTGATGTGTTGGTTGAACTGTCAATGCATACATATATATGTACACATGTATGTATCTATGGTAAACGAAAACTGAAAGAAGCCCATGGTGTGTGTGTGTCTGCACATGTGTTTGTCTTTGCATCTGTTTGCCTTTGCATCTGTGTTTGTCCCCCCACCACCAGCTAACAACCGGTGTTGGTATGGTTACATCCATGTAAATTAGCGGTTCAGCATTAGAGAATGATGGAATAAGTACCTGGCTTAAAAAGGAAAATAAGTACTGGGACCACGTCATTCAACTAAAAATTGTTCAAGACGATGCCCCAGGATGGCTGCAGTCTAATGACTGAAACAGATAAAAGACTATCAGTAGAAAGAAAAAAACAGTTAAACACATGTACCTAAACTGGTTGAAATTACTCTGTAGAGGTTAGGCTAAGTCTAGTCTCTAGGAGGAAGAGTTAGTGTGTGCCAAATAACACAGCTTACCATGGTAGCTAGTCAGGGAAGAGAATACTAAACAGCTGGTTATTTAGTCTGCTATCAAGCGAATGACACAAGAAACAGGTTGTGAGCATGAACAAATTTTCATTTGATTAACCCTTTGGATACCAACTCTGTGTGTGTGTGTGTGCAGACGTGCATATGTATGTATGTATCTATGTATGTATGTTTGAATTAGCTTGTAGTTAAATGAGTTTTCTACACACATGTGCAGTCAAAAGATAATTCTTATCAAACTTAGATTGACACAGTGAGTGACAAGATAACCCCTTAGAATTACAAATGCAGTCCATCTAATGTGTTTCTATATTTGAATGCAAGAATTGCCACATGATTATGAAGTTTACTTTCCAGTTCAATACCTGGTTCAATCTCATTGTGTGGTATCTTAAGCAAGTAGTCTTTTTTTAAACTAGACCCTCAGTTTGACTCTAGAGTTATATCTGAAATTGATTGACAGAAAAGTAATTTATAACTGTGAATTCACTGTTTACAATATGATTAGCTGATATCAAGATGCACAGACAAGATTGAAAAGTGTATTTGAAATTAGATTCATGCATCTATTTATTTATACAATAATGCTTATGTGCCTGATATTTGAAAAGATTTTCAGGATTAATGGTGAGAAACTTGCAGATATGAAGGATCACCTCTAAAACAAAAAAATAAAGATATTGAATTTATTTTTGTAAAAGCTAAAAGCAAAAATTAGAAAGCAACCAAACTTGATAATGCTATTATTTAAACATTTACTTGTGAATCACATGTAACATGCAGGACATTTTCCTGGCATTCATGCATCATATCTGATACACATTTCCAAATTTTTTTAACAACCAGAGTAACTTGGGAGTTATGAAAGGAAAGCTTTATATTTGCTCAGAATGTATGAAACAAGGTTAACTACTAAAAGTCTGAAAGCAAGCATAGATTATTTACATTATTTACATTTGACGGATATTCGTCCTCATCTTGTTTGTTGTTAACACAACATTTCGGCTGATATACCCTCCAGCCTTCGTCAGGTGTCTTGGGGAAATTTCGAACCTGGGTTCTCATTCCTATCGATGTTACTATTATTATTATTATTATTATATTATTATTATTACTATTATTAATATTATTAATCAGGTCGCTGCCGTGAATCGAACTCGGAACCTTGGGGTTAGTAGCCCGCGCTCTTAACCACTACGCCATATGCCCGTGGGTATATCAGCCGAAATGTTGTGTTAACAACAAACAAGATGAGGACGAATATCCATCAAATGTAAATAATGTAAATAATGTAAATAATTCCTCATCTCTTAAATATAGAACTGTAGCAAGCATAGATGTTTAGGACAAACTTACGAAAATACTTTGGACAGGCAAAGAGTTAAAGTACCAGCTAATTTTAATGAAGAAGAAATGAAGGTGCCACAGGGTACCTCTGTGAAAATATGTGAAGATATAGCAAAGAAAAGACAACTGGGGAAGAGCCATTAAAATAAGCAGCTGAAGAAGACAGACAGGCAGGCAGGCAGACACACAGATAAATAGATAGAAAAGGGAAGAAGAGAGAGAGAAAGACATTAATAAACAAACAAAAGGTTAAAATGTGTAATAGTGTGTGTGTGTGTGTTGACTAAAAAATAATTCTGCTTATAATCTACATTACAAAGTTCAAAGACATAATCTCTATATGTATATATTGACTGTGGTTGTGCTTCAGTATGTTGTTGTTTTTGTTGTTGTTGTTGTTGTTGTTGCTCAAACATCTAGGCTTCATTGGGAAAATTCATTTATATAAAAGGGATCCTTATTAATCATTACTTTAACAATTCAGCTACAGGTGTGATGGGCATTTCGATGTTTTGGGTGATTTTGGTGTTGCTTTTGTGAATGTTCTTGTTGTTATTATTGCTAATGATGATAATGATGTTTTCGATATCACTACTTTTTGTTTTTGTATTTATTTTTGCTTTAGGGCTTTGTCAGAGAAGAAAGGGGCAATAGTTGTAACTATTGCAGAGCCTCTGAGACTTGTTGGAGAGGTAAAAAGAAGAAAAGCAGCTGAGACTCAGAGGTGACTGCAAAAGGAACCAGCATATCTATCTGCACCCACGACTGACCCGAACCTAACATCTGCTATAAGATCATGTCTGTATCATGATCACCATTATCACAGTCACCACCACAACCAGAACTACCACCAGCACCACCACCAGCACCACCAACCACCAACCACCAACCCCACCAACCACCAACCCCACCAACATCACCACCCACCACAACCACCACTAACCACCAATGCCGCCACCACCCTCTCCACCTCCACCAAAATCACCACCACAACCACCACCACCATCACAACCACCACCACCTACAACAACAACCACCACTAACCATCACCACTGCTGCCACCACCCACTACCACAACCACCACTAACCATCACCACTACTGCCACCACCCACTACCACCACCACTGCCATCATCATTGTCATTTTTACACCTGTTTTTCCATGCTTGGATGGCTTGGTTTGTCCCACTCCAACACAACCTCTTCTTGCCATCTTTATGAAGTTCAAAATCCTGAGGTCAGCTTTCACCACTTCTTTCAGTTTTCCTCATTAAGAAAAAAAAATTTTTTCTTCTTTTTCTGGTTCACAACATTAAACCTAATAGTCTGCACTTAACTATGTGTTTTTCATGCAGAAGGCAGCCCAGGAAATTTTCCCACATTACTTTGGATAATGTAATTCTGGATACATTATGATTCAATTAAGAATACACCTTTCATCACAAGTCTGCTCAGTCAAGGACTGAGCTGGGGTTATGAGGTTAGCCTAAACAATAATACTTACATTGTATTATTGTTTACACATGTTGTTCATAAGCAGAGATGTTGCAGAACAATATGCTAAACTCTCTCAAACTCGAAACAAAAGCCAGGCCTGATCCTTGAATTGACCTTAAAAATCTGGGAGATGCCTGGAAGGACTATAGATTCTGCCCCACCTACTTGGATAAAAGGATTAAATAATAATAATAATAAAAATAAAACAAGACTAAATCACTGGACTATTTTGTCGAATGTGTATGTGTGTGTGTGTGTGTGTGTGCACATACATTTGTGTGTAGTGAGTATATAGGTCATAAGGCAGTGTGTTTAAAGGTCAGAAGTCAAAAGTACATCTATCAACCAAATTTATCAAACAAAATATTTTAGCTGATTGCAGAGTAATCACACGGGCTGTCTTCCTTTCTTTTTTTCTTTCTTTCTTTCTTTCTTTCTATCATTTAATGTATTGAACCATTAACAAAACATCCAGGACAGTTGATTATTTTTTTTATTATTATAGTTGCCACTTTTTTTCAAGGATATTAGCTTTCTCATAGTGTGGCTGTGTGGATAAAAAGCTTACTCCCCAACTACATGGTTCCAGGTTCAGTCCCACTGCATGACATCTTGGGCAAGTGTCTTCTACTATAGCCTCAGGTTGACCAAAGCTTTGTGTGTGAATTTGGTAGATGGAAACGGAAATTCATAAATAACACATGCCTCATTGTGAAACCAGAAATCTTGCATGTTTCAGGACTAATCGGCTTTGCCATGAGAGTCTTGGCATGAGAGTCTTGCCATGAGAGTCTTGGCAGTACTGTACAAGCTCAGCATGAGCATTGTATGTATACATGTGTGTGTGTGTGTGTGTGTGTATCTAATGGAGGCCTCAAAAGACATTTTAAGATCCACAAAGATTGGAACTTAACTACAGTTCTTGGTGATCCAAAGCAGATATGCAATTTATGTGGGTGTGTTTTCAAAATATTGTCTGGTTTAAAAAGCCCACATCAGACACCGTGATAGATCTAAGGTGTAAGTGCAAGAGGTGGTCAGACTCTACATAAGGAGTAGGCAACCACCATGTATGTATGAACAAGGGCTAGATAAAATAACAGATACACCACTTTTTATTTAAGAATCTTTTCTATTGGCAATATGAGAAGTTGAAAACTGTTCCAGTCAAAATATATGTGTTCAAATGCATTATGTATGCCCTGTACTTCATAATACAGGGTGTCCACAAAGTCTGGGTACAAGGGACTAACACATACTTTAAGAAATTATTATTTCTTATATTTAATTGTTTATGTTATGATTTTATTTACTCCATGTACCCAGACCTTGTGGACACCCTGTATAATGCTGTTTTACTTCTTTCTTTTTTTTTGTTTTGCAGATATATTTAAAGTAATTAAAATATTTATCTGATTTCCAAAGAGGACAACTTTTAGAGCATGGCTGGTTGGCTGGTGCTTCAGTCCCTAAAACTGCTAAATTATGTAATGTTTTAAGAGGTACAGTGTCTAAAATCATGTTGGCATTCCTAAACCAGCTCTGGCAAGCATAAATCCAGATGGAAGACAAGTATCACAGAGAGGGACCAAAAAATAGTGAAATGTAGTGGGTCTAAAAACCATCAAACTACAGCAGCAAAAGTGACAACAGAGCTAAACCACTATCTAAGCGATTTTGTGTCAACCAAAACCATTCATTGTGAGTTCCATAAAGCTAGATACTATGGGAGTGTTGCAAGTGCTAAATATTTCCCGTTGCATCAACATTGTTAATTTTCTGTCCCATCAACATTAAGTGGGGAAAAAATGGTGTCTAGACTATTAGAAGAGGTCAATGAGTCAATGAAACAATGTCATCTTCTCTGATGAATTATTTTCACTCATTTTTCTACTTGGGTCAAAGTCTGAAGACAGCCTGATGAGCACTTAAACTATAACTGATTGGCCCCTAACATGAAGCAATCTAGGTGGCTCTGTGATGATTTGGACAGCCATATCATGGAATTCTCTGGGCTCTTTAATTGCTCTACACGGCAGAGTTTAAACCAAGGACTATTTTAGTATTTTGGCTGATCATATCCATCCTATGGGACAAACATTGTTTCCTGATGGTATCACAGTCTTCCAGAACAATAATGCACCAAATCACATGGTTAATATTATCCAAAATTGGTTAAATGAGCACAAAAGTGATATATATATACTACCCCACCCCTTTGCATACACACACACACATACACGACAGGCTTCTTACAGTTTCCGCCAACCAAATTCACTTGCAAGGCTTTGGTCAGCCCACAGCTAGAGTAGAAGACACTCAGCCAAGGTGTCATGCAGTGGGACTGAACCTGGAACCATGTGGTTGGGAAGCAAGCTTCTTACCAACACAACCACATATACGTGTATGTGTGTATATTTATATATCTATGCATGTATATATATGTGTGAATGTGTGTGTGTGTGTGTGTGTGTATTTGAGTGTGTGCATGAGAGAGCGTGAGTGTGTATATGCTTGTATCTGTTTGTATTCACATCATGTGATTGTAAAATCAATGTCATTTATTTCCAATATTTTGTGAAAACATGTTTGTCTTTGTGGAATTATTACCTTGCTTAGAGAGAAGTGAGGGTTGGCTAATGTCATGTGATTATTTCCTCTTCTCATTCAAAGTTTGTCACAATCTTCACTAGGTGTTTGATTACCTTCTGAAGAAAAAATAATTTCAATAAATCAAGAATTTATTTGTTTCACAAATTCATGGCACTGGCTCATCTGAATTATTTTCCTTGGTTCATTTTCGTTTCATTTATGTAAATTACCCTTGGCCATAAATGTTTCCTACTCCTTTTTGGCTATGTCTAAGTGTCTTGTCTGCTGAAGATAAGGTAGGACAATTGCTGTGCTAATGATGCTTACTGAAACAGAAACATTTGTTGAGATCTGACTATTCCCAGACAATCAGATTGTCTTTTCCTTAATGGCATGTCAATTTTAGATGATTTCCTATTCACAGTTGGAGTTGGCACTAATTACCACCAAGTAATTGGTCTATTCCCTCTGGAAACGAAAGAAATTTGAATAATACTCTATCGAAATGAAGGTAATTTGAATAAATCAAGAATTTATCTTGTCAGTTATTTAATATAGTCTTACTCATCTTTGTTCAAATACATGCCATTTCTCAGTTTAGTTTAAGTTGTGTGTGTGTGTGTGTGTGTGTGTGTGTGTCTGCGCGCATATGTCAGAAAGAGAACGAGAGAATAATTAACCTCCGAGAATATATATATATATATATATATATATATATATATATATATATATATATATATATATATATATATATATATATATATATACGCACACACAATTTTTTTTCCATGCAGTTGAAATTGAACAAAATACTACACACGCGCTTCTTTTTCTCTGTAAAGTATATAATTGAATAAATTAAAAACTGAAGAAATGAAACTAAAGAGTGAGATGCAATCCGGATTCGAACCATCCCGTTGCAGCTTCTAGATCCAATCCAAGTTTTACTGACAACAACAAGTGGGGGCGGTCAAAGGTAAACAAAATATAATATCATGTGACATTACTAAAATGGCCGTCTGTAACGAAAGTTGCGTGTCGGATATATGTAGTAGCGCTTCTATGGCGTTAGAACATTCATCAATATTACAGTTTACTTTGTTTTCTACGGAGAAATAAAAACAATCTTAATATTACTTGCTACAGATTGCCTTCGTCAACAATGAAGACTTCCAATCAAGTGGCTGTTGCTTCTCAAGCCTTCCCGTTCGGCAACGAACTGAGAGAAAGTGTGCGCCTTCTGTTTAGGTTTTTCTGCAACAACATCTATCTTGGACAGTTCGAGTTGGCTCGCGCATGTGTTCCTTATTTGGCGCAGCACGGGACCCATTATGGGGTCGACATTGGCCAAATCCTTAAGCAGATTGTGGAGTACCCGTATGGTCGTAGGTAAGAAAGCGTGTTTATTATTATTTTTTTTCTTCTCTAAATGCAACATAGTTTGGTTTAATATGATTACGTTCGAAAATTCATTCCGTCGCTTGGAGGATCGCACTTCGCGAAAAACTAAAGAATCTTCAGCTTCGAACAACTACATTAACCCTACATGTTATGAGTTCTCTTTCTTCCGTATATACATGTGTGTTTGTCAGCATTACTTTGCGCAGACATAAGGTTCAGTCGGTCGTTTGGCTGTGAATACTCCTTAATATATGAGACTCTTTTTCTGGTATATGACAAACATAGATCGGACTTTTCACACTTCTAAGCATTTCACACACACACACACTGAGTTAAATTTATCTGGACATTCGCTCGGCCTAAATCATTTATGTTTTAGGCACCAAACTGAAACTAGCGCAAGGAATACTTATAATACAGAAGTACTGTTTTTATTACGAAATTAATCGACCATTATAATATATATATATATATATATATATATATATATATATATATATATATATATATATATATATAAATTTGAATTGGATGTGTTCTTTACTTTCTGCTATCAAAATCTAAGTCCATCGCAGAAGAACTGTAAAACTATCTCAGAATTCTCTCACACGCCTTTCCCAGTAGACTAATTTTGATAACTGCATTCTAATATTTTAAGCCTATCTCCATTTACTGTAGTTTAGGAAATGTACTAACGAAGTAACAGAAATGTTAGAAATAGAAACCCGGTTTCCCTCTAATTATATCATACTCTCTTCAGTGAAAGATTGGATAAGTCGGTAAATGTTTACTGCTAAAAATCTACCGACTTAACTACATATAAATACATCACTGCTCTATACCTTAGAGTGTGTTTCTTTTACGGATAGACGACACACACACACAAGACGGATGATCAGGACCAGTACGCCTCTGCTTGATCAGGTTTGATTTGGTGCTAAATAACAACTGGCAAGTGTTGATTTGTCGTGTTCTCGTAAACTGAATGAAACAAGTGCGACACATACCCGATCCGTAAAGAGAAATTGAAGACAAGTTGATATTTGATTCTCGCTGTATAATATTGCAGTTAACTTGTTTTGTTTTTTTAAAAATTGAAATGAATTAAACTTATTTTACCATGCAATCAATTTTTTTTTTTTTTACCATTATTAACAACTATTTATTTAGCCTTCACTTTGATTCCATGCAATTTGTTTCAGTGTTCGCCATCTTATATGTCCAAAGTTCGAAAGATTGTCTCATTCCCTTTTATGATAAAACTATTAGTTTTAGACATCTTTCCATAGGGCTGTAATCTTGGAGATAATACTAATTGTTAGGAAAAGAATGTGCCCAAGTGCCAATAAATTTGAGATAATGATTTCCCACGCATGAAGAAAGAGAGCAACTGAAAATGTGAGGAAAGAAATCATTAATTGACTATCATTAATTAATTGGACTGTAGAACCATAGACCTCAACTTGATACACATGAGCGACAAAGGAAGCCTTTACATGCTTTCTCAACTGGCTAGAAATGACAACCTAATATCCTTCACACTGCATTCTACTATCTTAAAGGATGCCACCACTTCAGCATGTAGTCTGCCAAGCCATTTACACTTTAGCATGCAGTCTAAACTTAATGCTAATCCTTAAACCTAGTCCTAACCCAGATCAGGTCATTTCATAGCATAGACTACAGATAGTGTGATAGACTGCATGCAAAAGTAGCACCTAAAGGATGTATCAGATAATTAATTCTACAAACTTTGGTGTTTAGAGTTATACCAGTCTCTGAACTGGGTCAATGCTGCATAGTCTTGAAAGGCCCTCAGCATTTCAATATCTTGCCAAAGAAATTGAGAAATCTATTTGGAACTAGAAAAAGAATGCTCCTAAAGGTATAAATCATGGTAGGAATACCATTGATCATGGAGTGAAGATTGTTTGCCAACATAACATGGCAGTCCTGGTTTAGGACGAATGTTGCTGTAATTTAACCCCATGAGACATTGTCTCTAGTTGGCTATACAACATGATCTGTGTCCTTATATTTTCGAACAAGAGAATCTAGCACCCCCACTCAGCTCAAAACAATATTTGTGTATCTCAATTTCCAGGTTATTTCCCTTCATCAGTACAGAATAATTGTTCGGCTAGAGGTGGCACTGCCAAATTCCCATTCGAAATATACAGTTTTCAAAGTGACAACTAGTCACTGATCTATAAATTAGAAAATTACTATTTGGACTGCCATGTTATGTTAGCAAACAATCTTCACTCCAAAGTACTGTTGCTGAATATCTCTTGTTGTGAGATTTACAAATAGTTATTTTCTAAGCCTTTGGTCATAGTCTGCTGAGCCAGGGGAGGTCATGAATGGAATGCTTTTGACCATAAATCCGCTTGGTCAAGACTGAACTGGGAATAAACAACTACATAAAATTATCTAAATTAAAAAAAAAAAGATGAAACCAAAAGATCCTAGTGGCACTTTATAGGGACAGTTAGTGTGAGGGCTTTATTCTTTCTAAGAGTTAAATTTCAATTGATTAAGGTTTTTTGTGAATAGCATTCAGTACATCAAACCAACTTATTTATCTAAATTTACACAACTGACCCATTTGAGTCATTTTATTTTTCTAGTTATCTTAACTTGATTCTCTTAAAGAGCATGTAACAGACATCACCTGTTGATAGATATAACACCTACTCACACTGAATGTGTGAATTATATAAGTATGTAATTTTACCTAGTACCGATGGTGATTTATTTCATAATAATAAACATCACAGGCATGGCTGTATGCTTCCCAACCACATGGTCTCAGATGAATTCAGTCTTCCACTATAGCCTTGGGCCAACCAAAGCTTTGTGAGTGGATTTGGTAGAGAGAAACTGATAGAAGCCCATTGTATATTTTGCGTGTGCATGTAACCACATGTGAATTGTTGGCGATTTTCTTCCTCCATCTTCACTTCTATTGGGCTTTCCTCTGTTTCCAAAGAAGAGCGTCTGCTTGAAACGTTAAAATAATTGCTTCTGACACAGGTATAAAGTCAGAAATATTGTAAGATGGGGGTTTGTAAAATTACATTGACCTCCAATACTTAACTGATACTTTATTTTATCGACCCAAAACGGATGAAAAGCAAATTGTCCTCAGTAATCATTTCATTTCATTTTTCATTTTATCTAGTTTCAGCTCATGAGCTGTGGCCATATGTAAATTCAAAATATAAGACCTTAGGGACAACAGAAATAATAATTGTGATAACTGTATCACTACATATTTGTTTACTGACAATGCCTTGGTGGACTTAAGACTTCAATTTTCAGTTAGGTCAGGTCATATTAGTGCTTCTCTACTGTTGAAATTGTTGTTGTTGTTGTTATAGTTAAGGTGGTGAGCTGGTGGAATCATTAGTGCATCTAATAAAATGCTTAGTGGCATTTCTTCTAACTCTTTACATTCTGAGTTCAAATCCTGCTGAGGTCAACTTCACCTTTCATCCTTTCACTGTCAATAAAATAAATACCAGTCAAGAACTGGGGTCTATGATATCAACCTAGTCTCTTCCGCTAAAATGACTGGCCTTGTGTCAAAATTTGAAATTAAAAGCAGTAAGCAGGCAAAACTGTTAGCACACCAGACTAGATGCTCAGTGGCATTTCTTCAGCCTTTACTTTTTGAGTTCAAATTCCACTGAGGTTGACTTTGCCTTTTTTTCTTTCAGGGTTAATAAAATAAGTACCAGTTGAGCACTGGGGGTCAATAAATAAGTACCAGTCAAGTACTTGGGGTCATTGATATTGACTAGCCACCTCCCACCAAAATTCCAAGTCTTGTGTCTATAGTAGAAAGAATTATTATTATCGGATCTTTTTTAAAACGGGGGCCACATTTTTCATTAATGTTTTACGTAGTGTTTTTGGTACGGAAAGACTTTCAAACTTCGTATACTTATCTATTTTGTGTTATAGAACAGAAAAATATTTTTATATTCGAATTTATTTCATGTAAAAAATTGTCTTATTTCGATAATTTCAACCAATCACTGACAAGTATTCAGTTGTTTACATTTACTCCTTTGGCTGATTAAGCGATGTAAAGCGTATTCAATCTCCATACCTTCGTTTTATTTGCTTTTTTCATTTTAAATTTGCTTTAACCCTAACCCTATGGTTAGGGTTAGGGTTAATTGTTTCAGAATCGTTTGTTTATGAAGTCGGCACTTAATGTATATCGGCTGAATGGACATCAGTGATTGGTTGAAATTACAGAAATACGACAACTTTAACATGGAATAATTTATGGATTTCTTTTTTTTTTAAGAAGACTAAGAGAAAAAGATGTTTTATATGACACATTCTACCAGTGTTCCAAGTTTCAAAGTGTTTCGTTAATGAAAAATGTGGCCCCCGTTTTAAAAAAGATCCTTATTATCATTGTTATTAAGAAAGTGAAGTGGATAGGCAAGTCAGAACCCTGGGCTAGTTTAAATACTTAGCAATATTTAGTTAAGTCTAAGACAACAAGCTGGCAGAATCATTTGCATGTTGGGCAAAATGCTTAGCAGCATTTTGTCTGTCTTTATGTTTAAGTTCAAATTCTATTGAGGCTGACTTTACCCTTCATCCTTTTGGTGTCAATAAAACACATACCAGTTCAGTGCTGGGATCGATGTAATCAACTTACCTCCACCTCTGAACTTGCTGGCTTTGTACCACAATTTGAAATCAGTATTTAGTTAGGACTTTTTACATTCTGAGTTCAACTGCCACTGGAGTTAACATTGCCTTTCAACCTTCAGAGAAGTCAATCAAATAAAGTACCAGTGAAGTACTGGAGTTGATATAATCAACATTATCCTCCCTCAAAATGTACACTTTGTTCCTGTATTAAAAATCATTATTCATATCAAGAAAATGTTGACAGAATTGGTTAAAATGTCAAAATACCTTGTGATATTTAGTGATGTCAAATCCCTCAAAATGTGTCTTTCATTTCTCAAGGGTTGATATCAAGTCAAGTACTGAGTTGATTTAAGCTATTGTTTCTTCCTCAAAAATTTGATTTTATGCAAACGTACAAAATCATTCCCACTATTATACTGGGTGGTAGGAAAATATGGCACAGTGGAACAAATGTCTTTGCAGTATTTAATTATATCCTTTTTAACATTTTGGGTTCAAATCCTGCTAAATGAATGTCTTCTTCACAATCTGTATTTGGGTCAGTTTCCTGGTTTAAGGATATCTCCTGCTCTGTCACTAGTCTTGGAGAACCTGTAGAGGGTCACAAGCACTGCTCTTCCTCATGACTAAACATTGATATCCAAACAAAAACAACACAACTCTATTTTTTCTCTATGAGGCCTGTCTGTAGCTGAAGGAGGACCTGGAGGGAAAATAACAGACAGCATTGTCAGAAATGTAGCTATGTATCTTATCTTTTACTTGTTTCAGTTGTTGGACTGTGGTGTTATTGGGGCACTACCTTGGAGGGTTTAGCCACACAAATTGACCCCACTACAGGAATGTAAACGAACCAACACTAGTTGTCAGGTGGTACAGGAGAGTGGGTGGAGGACTAACGCAAAGACACACATCACACACACACACACACACACACACACACACACACAGAGGAAGGGCTTCCATCTACCAAATTCACTCACAAGGCATAGTAGAAGACACCCAAGGTGCTGCACAGTGGAATTGAACCCAAAAAGTAACATGGCTGCAAAGTGAGCTTCTTAACAACACAGCTATGCCTATTAAGTCCTAGCCTAGCAGAAGAGAGTAGGTTGATACTGTTGACTCCAGTTCTTGCAACAGGACGAGCTTTCTAAAGACACTCATTGATAATATGGTGAAAGAGTTAGGTCTACAACTGCCTTCTACTTGGTCATTATTTACTATATAGCAGTCCTTAAAGTTGTGATACTAAACCTAAGGAGGCATGTAGAACTAAGTAATACCATAAAACCATAGCCATCACCCACAAGTGAGTATGATCTGGTTAGCATGTACTATGTTTCCATTAATTGTAGTTATAAGCAGGCATGGACACCCTCTTGGTCTTCCCACTTCTTGTCCCAGCAGAACATGGGGGATATGAGAGCTGAAGAGAAAACAGTCTGGACCAGCATTAGGCTTGTGTTCATTTTTAGCTAAGTAGACTGAAATAATGGCAATTGAAGTGCTTTGCTCAAGGACACAATGCATCATCCAGTACAGGAATTGAAACCACAACTTTGTGATCATGGTCCAACACCCTAGCCATTAGCCCACAGTGTTCATGTCAATAATTAAGAAAAAACAGGGCAGCAGATTGTTAGAATCTTTAGTTTGTTGGTCACAATGCCTTGTGGTATTTAGTTATGGCCATTTACATTATGAAACCTTTCAACATTCCAGGTTCAATAAAATGAAGTACCAAGTACTTTATTTCATAAAATATTGCGGTAGATGTAATCAACTGTGACCTTGTATCAATGTTAAAAATCAATAATTAAAAAAAAAAAGTTTTTTTGTGTAATAGGCATCATTACTTTCCTTACACCATGAGAGGCCTTTTAAGAGCTGGTGTTTAGCTGTAATTTTCATCATGTGAAGCAAGTGAATGATTTTAAAAGAAAAAATATTAAGTGCAGGAGTGGCTGTGTGGTAAGAAGCTTGCTTACCAACCACATGGTTCTGGGTTCAGTCCCACTGCATGGCATCTCGAGCAAGTGTCTTCTACTATAGCCTCGGGCCGACCAAAGCCTTGTGAGTGGATTTGGTAGATGGAAACTGAAAGAAGCCCGTTGTATATATATATATATATATATATATATATATATATATATATATATATGTATATATATGTGTTTGTGTGTCTGTTTGTCCCCCAACATCGCTTGACAACCGATGCTGGTGTGTTTACGTCCCCGTAACTTAGCGGTTCGGTAAAAGAGACCGATAGAATAAGTACTAGGCTTACAAAGAATAAGTCTTGGGGTCGATTTGCTTGACTAAAGGCGGTGCTCCAGCATGGCTACAGGCATGACCATGTTAAAAAGTTCACTTTGAAAGGACATGGTTTGATCCCAGTGTGCTGCACCTTGGGCAAGAGTCATCTACTGTAGCCTTAGTTGATCCAAGTCTTGTCAATGAAATTGGATAGATGGATATTGTACAGAAGCTTGCTATATGAACTGTCACCCTTCTTGGGTCACAGACTTAATCCATTGTGTGGATGGATGACTTCAATAGAAACCATTTTGTTGCAAGCATTTGGTCTAGATTTCATGCTGAGGATAAGCCATCAAGCATGTTTTTTTCCCTCTCTTTCCCTCACCAGTTGTGATGGCTGTTGGCTGTTTCTGATGAGGATGATGATGATATTGATAATGCTGTTGTTGCTGCTGCTGCCAATGTAGAGCAGCAGTTGAACTGTAGAGAGGGCTGTGTTGGTGGTAAGAAGGGGGAGCACTAGGCCGTGTCTTCTCTGAAACGTGGCTGTTACTCCGTACACTGCTTTCCTTCTTCGAAATCATTAAAAAAAAAAATGTGACTACTCCTTCCTACTTAGCTATAAAAAATATTGCTGACATCTCATGATCTAAGTCTTGAGTCACGAGTTAGAAATCATCAACATCATTATTGTAATCACCACTGTCATCATCATCACCAATCCCTGAATTCCAAATTGTTGGTCTTGTGCCCAAATTATTATTACTACAATTTTTTTTTTTAAAGCAGTGAGCTGGCAGAATTTTTACTGTGTCAGGCAAAATGCTGAGAAGCATTTTCCTGGCTTTATCTTTTGAGTTCAAATGCCTCCAAGTTCAACTTTGCTTTTTATCTTTTGGAGGTCATTAAAATAAGTATCAGTTAGGTATTGGGTCAGTATGATTCACTACTCCCTCCCCCAAATTTCAGGCCTTGTGCCTATAATAGAAAGGATTATTATTATTATTATTATTCAGTAGTCTTATTTTTCTCACCTGCTTTCATTGCACCACTGAGCGCAGCTCTGTGTGCCTTGGGTATGTGTTGTGGTTTGTTGTGGTGCTCTTATTTTCACTGTTTTGAAAGTGCTTTACGTAGGATGTGCCCGGTGCCTAGTAAGTGCTATTTGTAAGTCCTGGTGTTTTGGTTATGTATTTGTCTGAATGTTTTTCAATCATACCTAATGCACCTATTATTATCATAGGGATTGTTTCTGTTTTTAGGCTCCACATTCAGGTTACCTCTATTTTTAAAATTATTATTGTGGTAGTGGTGGTGATGAGCTGGCAGAATCATTAGATTCTTGACAGAGAGTGTGAGATAGATTTGTTCATATCTATTTTTCTTTCTTAATCAATGTATATTTTGTTTGTATTTTCTATACAGTGTTGGTTCCACTCAACTAAAATCACCGCACCATCTCTCCTGGATATGTTTGCTGGAGTACCTGAAACTTGAACCTTATGAACTGAAGGTATTTTTCATGAATTCTCTCCTTACAATTATACTACCACCTCAACCAATTTCTAGGTATTACTACAAATCGTCTCCTCCTTGATCCACACCTATTTTTTTTTATCTTCCCCCCAAACTGAGATTTGCTATTGACCACCCATTCCACCCCAATCACCACCACCACCAACCATGTTCACCATTCACTACATTCACTTCTGTCATCATCTCTATCTTCTGTCGCCTTCCTTTCACACTCTTGCAAACTGACCCACCTAACCATACTTGATTCATATTTAGAATCATTCATATTTAGAATCATTAAAAGACAACTTCATATTGATGAAAGTGGATTAGTATTCATTTCATGCATCAGGATTTAATGTGAAACATGTGGTTGTGAGCATATGAAACTTGCTTCCTGACTATGTGGTCTCAGGTTCCATTCCACTGTGCTGCACCCCTTGGAAAAGTATCTTTTATTATAGGCCTAGGCCAACCGAAGCCTTGTGAATGGATTTGGTGAACAGAAACTGAAAGAAGTATGAGCATGTTTGTGTCTCATTGTCTTGACATTGCATGATAGTTGTAAATGAGTGCTACTGTCATACAAGCAGTGTCATTCACATCTAATATCTTGTGGAAACATGTCTGGCCATGGGGAAATATTATCTTGCTTAGAAACAAGTGAGGGTTGGAAACAGGACGGGCATCTGGCCATAGAAAATCTGTTTCAATAAACTCTGTCCAACCCATGCAAACATGGAAAGGTGGATGTTAAAACAATGATGATGATGATACATATTTGTGTGTGTGTTTCACCTTGTCTTGACATCATATAATGGTTGTAAATGAGCTTCACTGTCACACAAGTGGTGCTGTTCCTTTCCAATCTTCTATAAAAATTACATCTGGATATGGGTAAATATTACCTTGTTTGGAAACAAGGGAAGGTCATCTAACCACTAAAAATCTGTCCGACCCATGCAAAAATGGAAAAGTGGGTGTTAAATGATGATGAGAATAATGCATTGCTTGTTGTTGTATGTACGTAAAGAAAACTATATAGCTTTTACTACAGTATCATCTGGTATTTGCCATAACATTATTGAAACAAGACAGCAATACATACACATGACTGGAGATCCCAGTACTTTCAAATTCAAACTCAAGTTGCAAAGTATCTCCACTTGATGTTGCTTGGCATTTACTTCATGATGCTTGCTTATTTGTGATGAGTCACTTATGTATCAACAACATCTCTTTAAAGCACTCGATTAAATGGTGAAGGACATTCTGAATAATAGTAGATTATTTGATGGCAAATTGCTTATTCATGGGGAAGTTTATCAGTAATATGCAAAGCACAACAGCCTTCCTTTATTTCAAAAGAAATTCTTGCATTTGAAACTCTTTTGAAGCTTTGTGGTGAGAAGTTTGCCTCTGTCTTGGTTCAGTCCCACTGCATGGCACATTGGGCAGGTGTCTTCTACTGTAAATTCAGGCCAACCAAAGCCTTGTGTGTGAATTTGGAAGATAGATTTTGAAAGAAGGTCATCATATATATATATATATATATATATATAGGCACAGGAGTGGTTGTGTGGTAAGAAGCTTGCTTTCCAAACACATGGTAATGGGTTCAGTCCCACTGCATGACATCTTGGACAAGTGTCTTCTACTATAGCCTTGGGCTGACCAAAGCTTTGTGAGTGGATTTGGTGTATGGAAACTGAAAGAAGCTCATCATATATATATATATATATATATATATATATATATATATATATATATATGTATTTGTGTGTTTGTCCCCCCACCATCACTTGGCATCTCAGTGGTTTTGCAAAAGAGACTGATAGAATAAGTACTAGGCTTACAAAGAATAAGTTATGGGGTCGATTCGTTCGACTAAAGGCAGTGCTCTAGCATGGCCACAGTCAAATGACTGAAACAGGTAGAAATAAAAGAAATTTTATATATATATATATATATATATATATATATATATATATATATACTTACATATATGCACATATATCTCACGTAAAGCGTGAGTAAACTTTTAAAATTTTGTTAGAAGAGACTACACATACGATGCTAAAAAAGGAAAAAAAGAGAAAGAAAAATGATATAAAAATTTTGGATCATTTTTAAAACGGGGGCCACATTTTTCATTAACGAAACACTTTGAAACTTGGAACACTGGTAGAATGTGTCATATAAAACATCTTTTTCTCTTAGTCTTCTTAAAAAAAAAAGAAATCCCTAAGTTATTCCATGTTAAAGTTGTCGTATTTCTGTAATTTCAACCAATCACTGACGTCCATTCAGCCGATATACATTAAGTGCCGACTACATAAACAAACGATTCTGAAACAATTCTATCGGTGATAGGATTAGGGTTAGGGTAAAACAGCAAATTTAAAAAGAAAAAAGCAAATAAAACGAATAAAAAAAACAGAAAATGAAAAAAGCAAATAAAATGAAGCTATGGCTTAATCAGCCAAAGGAGTAAATGTAAACAACTGAATACTTGTCAGTGATTGGTTGAAATTATCGAAATAAGACAATTTTTTACATGAAATAAATTTGAATACAAAAATATTTTTCTGTTCTATAACACAAAATAGATAAGTATACGAAGTTTGAAAGTCTTTCGGTACCAAAAACACTACGTAAAACATTAATGAAAAATGTGGCCCCCGTTTTAAAAAAGATCCAAAACTTTTTATGAAAACATAAATGGTACTGCTTGAGAGTGGGTTCAAGTAGCCATTACATCCTCATTAGTTATTTATCCATCTCTCATTCATTCGTTTTATGTCTTTTGTCCCCACTGTGGTGTTCTGTCTGTCTTTGTGCCATCCCCCTATGTATTATGGCCTGTATGCAAATAAAGAAAAGCAGTCAGCGAGGTACACTGTTCAGGCTAGTCCCACAGAGACAATGAAACACGTTGTCATAATGCGGGACATAACAAAAACTAAGCAGTGATAGATGAGTGGTTAAGAAGTTTTCTTCACAACCATCTAGTTTTGGGTTCAGTCCCACTGTGCAGCATCTTGAGCAAGTTTTTTTTTATATACTATACCCTAGACTGCCAGTACCTTGTGAGAAAAATTTGGTTGACAGAAACTGTGTGGAAACCTATCATTGTCTGTGTGTCTTCTTATATGTATCTATGAGATTCTCTCTCCCTCCCTCTCTGTCTCTCTCTCTCTCTCTCTATATATATATATATATATATATATATATATATATATCATCATCATCATCATCGTTTAACATCCGCTTTCCATGCTAGCATGGGTTGGACGATTATATATATATAAAATAAATGAAAGACAAATGAATATATGTGTGTGTGTGAATCAATGAATATATATCTTTCTGTGTCATTCTGATGCAATCTTGTTGATTTTTTTGCAGCCATCTGATGTAGAAACACTGAAACGTGATGTTGAGTTTCGTATACTTCTTTCTGATGCATCCAGCGCTACTGATTCAAACACAATACAGGTCTGACCCATGATTTTCTTCTTATTTTAACTTTTTCTTTCTGTTTCTTTTCGTCAATTTACAGGAGAGAGAGCGAGCAAAGATTGAGAAATCTTTGATCTCTACGTACCTCATGCCATATCATAAGATTTTATTTATACTCATTATGTATGTGTGTTTTTATATGTATGTATGTATGTATGTATGTATGTCCATGGAAAACAAACTTCAACCACCTATTCTGACTATATGTCTGTGCACACGTTTGAAAGTGGTGTATGCCAGAAGGCTTGCAAATCCAGTGGGGGTCTTAAAAGACATGCTAGGATCCACAATGAGCAGAACTCACCTGCAGGTATTGGTAATTCAAATCAGAGGTGTAATCTGTATGGGTATTTAAAAAGCCACATCAGACGCCATGAAAGGGCTAAGGTGTAGGTACAGGAGGTGGTCAAACTCTGTGTAAGGAGTAGACAACCACCACCACCATGTATGTATGTATGTATGTATGTATGTATGTATGTATGTTATTGACATCATAAAAATTTATAAACTTCTGGGAGAATGTGGAATTCTCCTTTGGAACAGTGGATCTCGAAGCACATGATAAAGCTATAAATAAAACCATGCAAATATTGGTTGAAAAATCCTTTTGGATAGAAAAAGTTGAAGGTTACTTGTGGGATTCAAACTCACTCCTCCTGTAGATACGACAGGAGAAATATGCATGTGTGGGTGTGTTCTTTTAGGTTTAATCAGAAGAAAGGCGCAATGCCTATGACTTTTGTAGATCATCTATGATATGTGAGATTTATGTACTTGATGTTCGAACATATTAAGTCAATAACTGCAAAAAAATGAATGTGGGTAGCAAAGAACTTCTGGAGGGTTGTTGTTTTGGGAAGGAAGGATGGGGTTAGTGATTAGTGTGGGACTTGGAAAGAGACTTACAGAACTGGTGATTAGAGGAGATGAGATGAACGTGGTTAAAGGACAAGTTGGAAGTGGTATGTATCTAGCTAGTTCTGGGAAGTAGAGACCATTGGCAGGATGAAGAGACGGTGCTACTGTGGGTTACAGAGTGAATTATATTGATGAGTGAGGCCTGAACAAAGTGTGGGATATTAATGTGTATAGCAGCAGCTCTGTTCCATTGTGGGTCTCTCTTGATATTTGTACACATGTGACTTTGATATTCTAGTATGATCAGATATTAAAATATGTTGCAACTTAAGGAAGTGAGCTAGCAGAATCGTTGGCATGCTGAGCAAAATGCTTAGGGGCATTTTGTCTGTCTTTATGATCTGAGTTCAAATTCCACCAAAGTCAACTTTGCCTTTCCTCTTTTTGGGGTTGATAAAATAGGTACTAGTTATACACTGGGATTGATGTAATTGACTTCCCCGCTCCTCAAAATTGCTGGCCTTGTACCAAAATTTGAAACCAACTTAGAATGGCAGATTGGCAAAATCATTTGGCAAATGCCTTGTGGTATTTTTTCTGGTTCTTTCCATTCTGGGTTCAAGTCCTACCAAAATCAACTTTATTTTCCATCTCTTCAGAGTCAATAAAACAATGTGCCAATCAAGTACTGGGGCTAGCTCAGTAAACTAAACTCCTACACCAAATTTCGGGCCTTGTATCTATTTTAGAAACAAATATATATTGCAACTCATATTTAAGTAATATTTCTTCAAAGTATAGTCTTTTACACTCTGGATTTCCTTGTCAAACTAATGTTATATTTTGTACATATCAGAATGTTTTATAAATATTTGATTTAAGTAATCTAAACTTGTAAAGATTCATGTAATCTAAGCTTGCAAAGAGTTTTAAGTCATAATTCCTTTTTTAGCATCCCAGGAGGAAGTTCGGATATTTGAGTGGAGAAACACTTTATTATTCTTATTGTTTTTGTAGACTCATTTCCTTTAATGTTCTGACCTTTCCAAGAATGCTTAAGTAGACATCAAAAAAACAAGTTTATTTTTAAGACTAGCAGAAAGACTATCCTCTGGGCAGTTTTCTGCTAGTCAAACCTGGAATGTGTGTGTGTTTATATTACAGAGACAGTGTGTGTGTTTATATTAGATAGACCATGTGTGTGAGAGAGAGAGAGAGAGATAGAGGGAGAACATTGAAAACAATGAATAAAATAAACATGAAATGAGAAAATCGTATAAATAAAAGCTCATTAAAAGCTATTGCTATCTTGTACTGAATATTTAAATTTGTGAACTTGAAATACTCAAAAATAAAAGACAAGCAGAGTAAATTAAACAAATCAGTAGAGATCAACAGGAAACCACCAGTGTATCTTTCCTAAGAAATTATCATGAATCCTTAGACTAGGGTATGTGGGTCCATGATCACTGATGTCAGTTAGTAAGAAACATGGAGGGATGAGAGAGAGAAAGATACAAGTCTGATCCCTTGGTATGTGTACTGATTGTGTCTTTGTGCTGTTGAAGGAGAGTAAATTGTTATGGTACTTTTGAAGAATGATCATATGCTTTCATTAAGTTTTTAATTCAAAACAGTTTTTTTGCAGTGAGACTAATTATGTTTATATACATGTAATAGTTTCTATCATAATTCTAATTATGTCTTTTGCCATCAATCAACCTATAGGAGCTGTACATATTCCACAAACTCATACCAAACAGTGAAGATGAACGGATGTCAAATGATGGAATTAGTCAGACTTTGTCTCAGAGGACGTGTAACTTCCTCAAGGAACTGCTGCTTACCAAACCAGAACTGGGCAGTGCTATAATCAACCACCTGAAATGCCCAAACAAACCAAACCTCAAACTTCACCAAACAATGATGGAACAGGTGTACATATCCTGTATCAACCGGTGTATTTCAGCTGTGTATTCCGAAGACTCACTTCTCAGTCAAGTGGATAAATGCGATCAGGTGTACACGATATTGTCACTTTTCAATCCTGACAATGAGGCAACAGTGCTGAACCTGAATCAGACAATTTCTGGCCTTGTTGATCTCTGCCAAAGAGGATTGGTTCCTGAGGACCGCATCCTTTCACTAATGGCCAGCAAAAAGAAACCATTTCTCTTGACACAGTTAAGTGATGAGCTAGCCTCTTCACACATGAACCAATTGATAACCGGTGATAAATCCATCTCAAAACACAGTGAGCTAAATGATAACTTGAGGCAACTGCTTACCCTGTCAAAGTGCACAGACCATTCATTGAGTTGGTCACAGCTCTATTTCAAATGCATGAAAGACAACCAGCATTTTTTGGAAAGCTATGTGGTAAGAAACCAATAATTGCATTATTCAATTCTTTCTTTGATTTTTAAATTTATTTTCTTATTCACTCATTGGTCTAAGGTTTTACTCTACAATTTTAGGGTATATTTGGGGAGCTGCATTTATTTATTCTCCTTTCGCTAATTTTGCTTTGCTGTTAGGGGTAGACACCACCCCTTTCAAAGTGTCACATTTCTTTGCTGTATAGAGGAGTCTTAGTCTTTGTCAATTTAGGCAATTTTATATATGTAGGGATGCCGTGAGGTTGTGAAGCCCTGCATTTATAGTGATTTTGAAGCTCTAATTCCTTTATGAGGGTCTGAATACTCATTGAAAACATACATGGCAGGTGTCAATGTTGCTCCTGTTCCATTGCATAAAGTTAAACAGGAAGGGCTGTAATTTATATACCATATTTATGTAAGCTGATGTGTATGTCTATACTCACTCATGTGTACATATAATCTTTTCTAGTAAAAGTAAAAGCATATTGTCCAATATATTTTTACTCCTTTTGGTAACATAGGCAGTTGATAAATGAATGTATATCGATTCTTTTAAAATCCATATGCACACACATTCTCTGCTCTAGTAAAAACAAAAGTAGCATACCTAATATATTTGTAGTCAATTTTTATTTATTCTTGTTTAGTTGATAAATGAATGTATATTGAACTTTTACAATAAAAAGTTAACATTGGCTACAGTGTTTCAGATTGTTTGCCTTGGTTAACCTTTTCTATTAAATTGCAAAATTTTACTAAACAAGTACTCGGAATAATCCTTCAGTTTAATTTTAAATTGTTTTTATGTATAAACATGCACACACATACACATACACACACGTATTATGAAGGCAAGCAAGCCAAAGCTTTGCAGTCACTGTCAAGCTTTATCTTGTAAAACGTTTAATAAACATGTACTCTGCTAAAAGTTTTGAGTAATCCTTCAGTATAATGTTAGACTGCTTTTATATATAATTTGACCTAAAAATAAACATTAATGTTTTAAATGAATATATATCAATTCTTAAAACAAAACTAAACTTATTTTCTTCATAGTATTACATTAACAAAATTTATTTTTCTTATTCTTTACACAGGAAGCTGCTATTAGCCTGATCAGTTCAGGGAGATTTGATGAATTAAGAGAGCTCTTTGAACCAGAAGAACTGCAGCCTCTGAAATCTTTGGTACTTCTTGTTGGATGGCCTTACTGTTACACCTGTGCTAATGCAACCTGCTTACTAGAGATCTTGTTGGAATCTAAGGTAAGATGTCTGATTTGAATAGTATTTATATTGTCACTATAGTGTTACCCATTATATGCTGGGTAACTTTAGAAGTATATTTTTGCCACCATGGATAATACTAGAAAATATGGCATACATACAATAATAATAGTCAAATAACTTTTATCAAATTTCTTGGTGCTTATAAAAAATATGGAATGAATACAAATTTTAAAAAGATGGTTCCGGGTTCAGTCCCACTGCGTGGCACCTTGGGCAAGTGTCTTCTACTATAGCCTCTCGGGCCGACTAAAGCCTTGTGAGTGGATTTGGTAGACGGAAACTGAAAGAAGCCCGTCGTATATATATATATATATATATATATGTGTGTGTTTGTGTGTCTCTGTTTGTCTCCCCAACATCGCTTGACAACCGATGCTGGTGTGTTTATGTCCCCGTAACTTAGCGGTTCGGCAAAAGAGACTGATAAAATAAGTACCAGGCTTATAATGAATAAGTCCTGGGGTCGATTTGCTCAACTAAAGGCGGTGCTCCAGCATGGCCACAGTCAAATGACTGAAACAAGTAAAGGAGTAAAGGAGTATTACCTTAAAATAAAATTAAATAAATCAAATTTCTCATTTGTATAACTACTCTGTCATTTACTCCCTCTTCTCTTTTTCTCATGTGTCTATGATGCTTTCTCACTATGTGAATGTATAACATTCTTTTTACATTGCCTGTCACCAAGCCTTGTATGTGGACTCATCCTCCACTTTTTATGTTATATTAATTCTGTATCTTTTATTCTCTCTTCCTTACATTTCTGTATGATATAAAGTGTGACTGGAGAAATCAACCAACGAACCAACCAACATTTGTACCAGCTGTTATTATATAGAGATTTTGAGAGATAAAACTGGTCACTTCTCTGATATAGTCACTAGATGAGACCACAAAATTTTCAGAACTCAGCAAACAGCTTGGGGCTTGCTCTTTATTTTGCTCAGATTCAGTTCATCTCTCATCTGAAAGGTAAAAATGATATAGAGATGCAGTAGGATAAGTTGTCCATGCTCACATTTTATAAAATGTCTCCAGTAAAGTATTGCATCTTGAGTGAAAACACTTGAGATCTCTGTGACCAAGTTCATGTGCATCTACATGCCTTAATATGGTATAGCACTTATCTCTCTACCTGTATTGTTGTTTAGCCCTATGTCAGCACAGACACAGGTTGAACCAGCCTATAGGCATTACATTCATGACCTTCCCATCTCTTTTTTTTTTTTTTCTAAGCATACTGTATCTTGGACTAATTTACTCAATGCGTCCTTCCGTTTTTAATACATAGGGTGTCATATGAGAGAGATTTGGCTTCTATTTCTAGCAAATTAAACAGCCATGGAGAAGCTCTCTTATTGGCTTGGATTTATGTGTGTTTATTAGTGTGGAACACATATCTTGCTAATAGTTATGAACAATGTGAATTCTGTTCTATATTTAAGAGATGAGGAATTATTTCCAAATGTAAATAATGTGAATTCTGTAAGCTGGCAGAATCATTAGTGTATTAGACATTATATTTAGTGACATTTCTTCTGGTTCTTTATATTCATCATCATCATCATCATCGTTTAACGTCCACTTTCCATGCTAGCATGGGTTGGACGATTTGACTGAGGACTGGCAAAACCGGATGGCTACACCAGGCTCCAATCTGATTTGGCAGAGTTTCTACAGCTGGATGCCCTTCCTAACGCCAACCACTCAGAGAGTGTAGTGGGTGCTTTTACGTGTCACCCGCACGAAGGCCAGCCAGGCGGCACTGGCAACGGCCACGCTCGAAATGGTGGTGTCTTCAAATTCTGCTGAGGGCAACTTTACCTTTCATCCTTTCAGGGTTGATAAAATAAGGACTAGTTGAGCACTGGGGTTGATGTAATCAACTCATCCCCTCTCCCCCCCCATCAAAATTTCAGGTTTTGTACTAGGATTATTATTCTTACTAATACTATTAAGGTAGCAAGCTGGTAGAATCATGACTGTACCCAACAAAATGCTTGATACTATTTTTAAGTTCAGATTCTGCTGAGATCAACTTTGCCTTTAATATTTTCGGGATCAATAAAATAAGTACCAGTCAGGCTCTGGGGATGAAGTAATCGACTACCCCACCCCCACCCCCTCACTCTGTACCTATAGTAGAAAGAATTGTTTTTATTATTTTTAGATTCTTAATGTTTGTCTTTTTGGATGCTGAAGTGGATAGAAATTAATTATGAAAAATATTAAAAAAATTTTTTCTCAAACAATTTTAAGGAATATTATTTTATGAGAGAACATGTTGGTTTAAAAAATACCATAGAAATTGCAAAACTGCTTTGAGACAAAGGTAGAATTTAATTTTTCTATGTTGTTTTGTAACTCTGTTCTACAGACACCATGTCAGCACCCAGCATTGGACAAGGGCTGCCAAAAACTTCAACATCAGATAAATCTGATTCGCTGGTGTTTGGAAAAATCCAGGTTGGTGTTTGGCATTTTTTTATAATTCTTTAATTTTTTTCTGTTTTTGTTCTTAATTTATTAATTTACCAATGCAGAGTAGTGGCCTTATGAGTCTTGCTTACATAAGGGGAAAATCTTTGAACTGTTGCAGGGTTGTTGTAGCTGTTTAACCCCGAGTCAGTTCTAGCCTTGACCATCCATAGAGAAGTGTTTTGTTTGCTATTTTTAGCAGATTAAATGAATATTAGAGGCTCTTTCATTAGCACATATGTTGCAAGGTTCATATAACTTTTGTACATATTGTGTGCACATATATTTTGTGTGTGTATTTATATTTTGAAATCTCTTACATCTATATTCCCATGCTTTCCTGGAAATAGCAGTCCTTCAGTATATATATATATATATATATAAAATTTAATAAATGGAGTTATACTTATACATGTATTTATATATATATATATATATTTATAAAATTTAATAAATGGAGTTATACTTATATATGTATTTATCATCATCATCATCATCATCATCATCGTTTAACGTCCGCTTTCCATGCTAGCATGGGTTGGACGATTTGACTGAGGACTGGTGAAACCGGATGGCAACACCAGGCTCCAGTCTAATTTGGCAGAGTTTCTACAGCTGGATGCCCTTCCTAACGCCAACCACTCAGAGAGTGTAGTGGGTGCTTTTACGTGTCACCCGCACGAAAACGGCCACGCTCGAAATGGTGTCTTTTATGTGCCACCCGCACAAGCCAGTCCAGGGGCACTGGCAACGATCTTGCTCGAAAATCCTACGGGAGCCAGTCAGGCGGTACTGGCAACGGCCACGCTCAAAATGGTGCATCTCATGTGCCACCCGCACAAGAACCAGTCCAGGGGCACTGGCAACGATCTTACTTGGCTTGCCGGGTCTTCTCACGCACAGCACATTTCCAAAGGTCTCGGTCAGTAGTCATCGCCTCGGTGAGGCCCAATGTACGAAGGTCTTGCCTCACCACCTCAGCCCAGGTCTTCCTGGGCCTACCTCTTCCACGGGTTCCCTCAACTGTTAGGGTGTGGCACTTTTTCACGCAGCTATCCTCATCCATTCTCACCACATGTCCATACCAGCGCAATCGTCTCTCTTGCACACCACAACTGATGCTTCTAATGTTCAGCTTTTCTCTCAAGATACTTACACTCTGACGGGTATTCACATTGACATTACACATCCAACGGAGCATACTGGCTTCATTCCTTGCGAGCTTACGTATGTCCTCAGCAGTTACAGCCCATGTTTCACTGCCATGTAGCATGGCTGTTCGTACGCATGCGTCATACAGTCTGCCTTTTACTCTGAGTGAGAGTCCCTTTGTCGCCAGCAGGGGTAAGAGCTCTCTAAACTTTGCCCAGGCTATATATATATATAAATATATATATATATGTATGTATATATTTATAAAATTTAATAAATGGAGTTATACATGGGGCTTGGTCTTCATTTTGCTCGGATTCAGTTCATCTCTCATCTGAAAGGTAAAAATGATATAGAGATACAATAGGATAAAGAGCAAGCCCCATGTATAACTCCATTTATTAAATTTTATAAATATATACATATATATACATATATATATATATATATAAAATTAAAGAAGTGATTTTAAATTCTCAATCGCAGAATAATGCTAATAATATAGCCTGAACAGGATAAACTACCCCTATTTTGCAGAGAAAAGTGTAGGTGGCTAGCTAGGCTATATTATTAGCATTATTCTGCGATTGAGAATTTAAAATCACTTCTTTAACTTTCTAAAAGACATCTCAACGCTTCTAAAAGCAAACTTCGTTCGTTTATTTACGTTTGTCGTAATTTGAATTTAATATATATATATATATATATATATATATATATATATATATATATACATATATATATAAGTATAACTCCATTTTAGCAACTAGTTGCTAAAATAATTGAATTACTCTCAGCTGAATGAAATGAAATGCATATAAGGCAAACAAAGGAAGCAGTTGAAAGTTGTATTTTTCGAAATTTGTGAAAGTGTATCATTGATGTGAATTTACAAGTGGCAGGCAGTTGTTGACAAATAACCACCACAAGTAGAAACATCCTGTTGTTTTCAGACATAGTGTATTTAAAGTTTAATTATGTGTCCTTTTTAAGACAGGAGGGTGAGTTTTCAGGGAAGTTGATTGCTATTTATTTAGGAGTGGTCGCATAGAGGCTGCTTGGTTTGAAGGGTATTCAGCACTTATGTCCTTTCCAGACAGCTCTCTTAAGCCAAAGAATATTTGGAAACAGTTTAACCCTTTTGCTACCAACCCAGCTGAAACTGCCTCTTGCTCTGTAGTACAAATGTCTTGTTTTCAAAAGTTCTGAATTAAAATCTTCCGCCAAATCTTAGTCACAATTTATGTTCCTAACATTAGCTTAATGATAACGAAGTTATTTTACTAAATTCTTTGTCATATTTAAAATTAATTGAAAGAAACACAGATCATCTCAACAGAAATATGGCGACAAAAGGTTAATGTGGTTTGTATCTAATTTGGACTGTTGGAAGTTAGTGGTCAGTGACGAAATTTGAGCAAGGAGGAATAATACGAGGGAATTGTGGAGTGGGAAGAGAATAGAAAAGGCTTCTATATTTCATTGCTTTTTATTCTTTTTATTTTAATTTTTTAAATATATTTATTGCTTTCTGTTTTATTGCCATCTTACCTGTATCGTTCAGCCAATGAAAGAAGCACCACTTTATAATTGTTTTATATATCATCATCATCATCGTTTAATGTCCGTTTTCCATGCTGGCATGGGTTGAATGGTTTGACTGGGGACTAGCAAGCCAAGAGGCTACACCAATTTGATCTGGCAATGTTTCTACAGCTGGATGTCCTTCCTAATGCCAACCACTCCGAGAGTGTAGTGGGTGCTTTTTACGTGCCACTGGCATGGGAGCCAGTCAGGTGGCACTGGCATCAGCCATGTTCGGATGGTGCTTTTTACATGCTACTGGCACAGGAGCCAGTCAGGAACTAGCAGAGAAACTTGGATTTGGTCAATGAACCATTCATCAACACCTGCATGCCATTAGAAAAGTCAGCAAATTGAGTCAATCAGTTCCTGACAAACTTTCTGAGTCTAATTGTATGCAAGGAGTGAATATATGCCCTTCTTTGCTGTCACGTCTCACAAATGAATCTTTTTTAGACTGAATAGTGACTGGCAACAAGAAATGGGTTCTCTATAAAAATGTCAAGTGCTGAAGACAGTGGGTAGGGAAAGGAGAAACAGTGGCACCCCAGGCTGAAGAAAGTCTTCACCCACGTATGGTATTGTTATTTGTTTGGTGGGATATGAAAGGTTTCGTCCACTCTGAACATTTGAACCCAAACCAAATGATAACAAAGGAGATCTACTTTGAGTGGCTTGAGCGGCTTAAGTCAGTGCTAGAAGAAAAATGACCAACTTTGGTTTCAAGATGAAAGGTGTTCTTCCATCAGGATAATGCTTGACCATATATAGCGAGGATGACATTCCAAAGGCTGGAGCAGTTTGAATGGGAAACAATGCCATGCCCACCATATTCGCCAGACACTGCCCCATCTGATTATTATTTATTCCACAGTCTTCAAAATCATTTGGACAGAAAAAATATCAATTCTGTAGACAAAGTCAGAACAGTACTGGAGGAGCATTTTTCATCATGAGCAAGTGGATTTTGGAAGAAGGGCCTTGCAAATCTACCAGATGAATGGAAGAGCATTGTAGAAAATGGAGAGTATATTTTAGATTAAAAACGAACTTAATTTATCTTAATTTTGAAAGTATAAAAAGAAGTATAAAAAATCTACATTATTTATGGGATGACCCAATTTTGCTATTGTACACAATTACTTTAAAAAATTTAAACATTTTAAAGTAAAAATGTTATTAGTTGTATGCCAAATGTATAACTGGTGAAATCTGTCAAACAATCTAAAAAGATAACTCTCATAGCTTTAGTTGTCTTCCAGAACACTCCATGTTAAAATGATAATGGCTTCAGAACATATAGAGTGTTAAAGAAAAAAATTATGATGTTGACTGAGGGGTAAAATATTTAGGTAGTTATAGTTTAATACCAGCTCAGCCATGACAAACAGCAAAGTCATTCCAACTATACTACCTCACTCCTTTTCTATCTATAGTTTTTTTGTATGAATACATTTTCTGCTGTCTCCTTTGGTTTTTGTAATATAGTAGAATGTAGTGTGAGGACAATTTGAGCAGCTGTTTTTAGCAATTCCAGTCACCATGTAGAGGCTCTCTCATTGGCTTGAATTAGTGTAGTTTTTTAACCCCAGGTCAGTCCTAAACACATTCTAGTTATGACCATTGCATTTCTTTATAAGTATCTGGACTACATTATCTGATGTGTTCTTCCTTTATTCTGAGACAGTGAGCTGTGATTTTTTGCAGGATAAGTGACCATTAAGTGAAGGTAACTTTTGGACTCATAAGGAGCTCCCTTAAGTGAAAGTAACTTTTGAACTCATAACCATGTGACCAGTCATCCAGAACTTTAACCTCACAGTCATTGTATTCATGTTATTTTATATCTTCTTTCTTCATTTATTGCAGATCCTTGGTCCATGTTACTGATGGCAAAGAAACTAACATCAACCCACATTGCCAAGCAACAAACATCTTCCAAGGACTAGTCAACCACTCAATGCTCTATGTCCTGCAGCAAGCTACACGCCTCGCTTCTCTCAGAGAACATGAAGTTTTAGACCTGTTACAGAAGGTTTCTCTCACCAAAACTCCAGGTAACACTTGTACTTGCTTTCTTTTTGTTGGTTGTTTGGCCAGTTGTTGTTAAACCCCAGGTCATCCCTGGTCAAGTGGCCCTTCCTAATGCCAACCACTCCGAGAGTGTAGTGGGTGCTTTTATGTGCCACCGGCACGGTGACTGTCAAAACATATTCCCCTGTTCCCCTACTTCATATGGCAGAATTTCTATACAGCTGCATGACCTGCTTGAAATAGCAATCAAGTCTTCCTCAAATCACATATTGCTGTCTTAAAAAAAGAGAGAGGACACATTAAACAATGTAGTCAAGTCAGAATGGTCATTATTAGAATGTTTTCTATCTTAGCTTTGCTTGATCAGGGCTAACTAGGTGCTCAACAACAACAGACATGTACTTAGCAGGAGGAGGTAGAGAAGCAGCAATATCCAGTTGTAAAAACAATTGCTCAAACAAAATTGATCCCACCCATGATAACATGAACAAATGGGTGTAAACAGTTAAAAGCTGCTAGTCATCACATACGAATCTGGCATATTTGTTTACCTTTCCATGGAAAATATTTCAAATTTTATACAGAATGTTAGATATTTTCACATTTTATCCCTTTACATATGCTTTATTTAATTATGTAATTTTTCATTTTTTTAATATTTTTGCATTCAAAATTCTTTCTTTCACTGTCTGACTCTTTTTCTTCATCTCTCTCTCCACACCTCTATTTATGTGTAATTATCTGCCCATACATCAGCATATCTATGTAGCTGTATTTCTGTATATCTACCTGTCTATGTACGTACTTATCCATTTATCATCATCATCACCATCATTTTACATGCTGGTATGGGTTGAAGGGGTTGTCATAGTCTGAGTAAATTTTCCTAGATGGGTTGGAGGATTACATCACACTTGTATCTTCCATCTTTGCCATAGTTTCTATAGTTGGATGCACCTCTTAATCTCAGTTACTTCCCAGAGTATACTAGGTGCATTTTATCATGCCACCAGCACTGGAGAGGTTGTCATGTCTACAATGAATTTAAAGAGTTCTCTCTACCTGACATTGCCACTGTTCATTTGTTAGCTATTTTAATGGAGTAATCTGTGTGTGTGTGTGTCTGTCTGTCTGTCTGTCTGTCTGTCTGAATATATGTATCTATCTATCTGTCTGCGGAGGCGCAATGGCCCAGTGGTTAGGATAGCGGACTCGCGGTCATAGGATCATGGTTTCGATTCCCAGACCGGGCGTTGTGAGTGTTTATTGAGCGAAAACACCTAAAAGCTCCACGAGGCTCCCGCAGGGGATGGTGGCGAACCCTGCTGTACTCTTCCACAACAACTTTCTCTCACTCTTACTTCCTGTTTCTGTTGTGCCTGTAATTCAAAGGGGTCAGCCTTGTCACACTGTGTCACGCTGAATATCCCCGAGAACTACGTTAAGGGTACACGTGTCTGTGGAGTGCTCAGCCACTTGCACGTTAATTTCAGGAGCAGGCTGTTCCGTTGATCGGATCAACTGGAACCCTCGACGTCATAACTGACGGAGTGCCAACCAACATCTGTCTATCTATCTATCTATCTCTCTACCTAAATATCCACCCACCTTTTCATATATTTATCTAGCTAGTCTTCCTTCTTCCTCTCTATCTATCCATCTGCATATCTATCCTTCCAACCATGTCTTACACCCGCTCATCTCTATATCTGCCCTGCCATCTATCTCTACATCTACCCTTCCATTCATCTGCTCTTCTCACCATCTGTTTGGTCTGTACTATTCATTCTTCTCTCTCTTTGTCTTTTGAACCTTCCTTTTTTTCAGTCATCTGTCTCTCTTTTGTTTTTGTTTTCTCTCATTAATTTTCTTTCTTTCTTCAGCCACTGATGAAAAGAAAGTAAAAACTGTGAGGTTTGAAGATCTTGAACAAGACGCTGACTCCGAAGAAGAACCTATCGGAATTGAGCAAGAACGAGATGTTGCTCTCTATCGCAGTTTCTGCATCTTAAAGAATGTGCAGGATGCCATTTTGTATGGAGCCCTGCATGCCCACTCCAGGCTGATGAACCCCACATATTACAACATCCAGAGTTCCTCCCACAATCACAGCTGGAGCAAAGACAGTACACTGAGTGATGCTAGTGAGAGTGGCAGTCGCCTCTCTTCCGCTGCTGGTGAACGGACTTCAGGCTATCTACCCGTGTGGAATTCTGACTTTACTGCTGGTGATATCCAACAACTCTACAACAAGAATGTCTTGCAAAAACTTCAGAATGCCAAAAACCATCTGCGACAGCTTTATCCTCTGGCTTACCGCGTCGAGATTCTGGAAAATGTCTTCTCTTTATTGTTTGTCAGCCACCGAGAACTTCAAGACTCTTTCTTTACTACCGAGACTGATGACACGGATGACAGTGATGAGAAGCAAAGTGTACATGACAGCAACGAGAACCTGATGAACATCAGTATCCAATCTGAAGAGGAATCTGTCTTGTCTGAAATAACACATACGTCTGAAGCAAGCCGTGATATTGGATCATTGCCTCTTGGGGCTGCTGAAAGTATTGAATATGATGTCCCATTTGTAGAGTACTCACCTGAAGAATTACCTAAGATAGAAGAAAGCAAGACTGAGGTTTCAGAGCCAGTTGTTGAAGTTAAAAAGCCATTGCCCCAGCGCCAAGAATCACACATAAAAGAAGCAGAAATAAGAATTTCTCGTTTTAGTATGGACTTGAAAACTGAAAACCGTAATTCTAATACAAAAGTCTCTTCCCAGTTTGGTAAGCCATTACAAATTGGTCTTTTGACCAACGAATACCTTGTACGAGATATTCTGGATTTGTTACAAGAAAGCTTACAGACTTTGAATGCAACAAATTTCCAATTATCAAACACAACTGTGATGAAAGAAGAGAATTTGAATATTCTCGACCTTGAGGAGAACCTACCACTCATTCTGCCAATGAGCATCAACCAGTCATCTCTGAAAAGTCGCATCTCCAAACTGTCACAAGTTGTCAGTGAAGCCCAGTGGAGGTTTCAGCTTGTCTGCAATGACCAAATACCACGAGAGGTCGGTAAGGTCTTGCTGCATGTGTACAATCCTTCTGTTGACTCCATCTGTGATGAAAGTATACGTTTTAGTGATTGTGCCATGTCAAAGAAAAGCAACAAAATGTCCAGTTTATCAGAGATTTCCCTAACATGTGAGTAGACTTTTATCATTGAAATTAAGGACTTACTGGTTGTTTCTATTATAAGACTATTGTCAATGAAATTAGGGAGCCGCAGATTCTATTGCTCTGTAAACTGTGACTGTGTCCAAGTATAGAATTATGGTTGGATTTAATTTTCAGCAGACTTTATAAGTTTGTCTCTTATAGTCAAATATTCTTGGGTGGTAGACTTAATAATAATAATAATAATAATAATTTCTATTATACTATTATAAGCACAAGGCCTGAAATTTTGTGGGTGGGGTGGTTAGTCAATTATATTGACCCCAGTGTTTCACTGGTACTCAATTTATCACCCCGAAAGGATAATAATAATAATAATAATAATAATAATAATCCTATTTACTAGAGGCACAAGGCCTGAAATTTTAGGAGACAGGGTTAGTCGATTACAACAACCCCAGAGTGATGAAAGGTAAAGTTAATCTAGGTAATATTTGAACTCAATGATGGTAATAATAATGATAATAATAATAATAATAATAATAATAATAACAATAATATGTTTTTGTTTTTCCTGTAGCTGGAGAAGATGGTGAAGTGTGGGATTCTCCAGGAATCTGCAGTGAAGGTGCTAGCTATATGAAATCCTCCTCTGCTACTGCATTGCCTTCATCAAAGAAAATATTAAAGAAACCTCGTTCCCGGTCACGTACACCCAGCATGTCCTCTGTGGCTTCTGTCAGTCGACGCCTTTCGTCAGGCATCATTCAAGACATGCTTCTTTCCAACCGAGCATTACTTGTGAAATGCCTGAAACAAGGAAAGTTCATTGAAGCCCACCAAGTCATCAAAGTAAGTAGAAGTTAAGATATATAAATACACACACACATATATACAGAGTTGTTAGTGAGGGATTATCAATCCAGGCAAAATACTTTATCTCTCTGTTAGTACACCAGGCTAACCATATTGCTTAGATTAGTAAAGAGTTCCATGTATTCTTGTGGCAGTGACTGAGGTTATAGTTCATCACCACACAGACACATATGCATATGCTTTATTCATGGATTAACAAAGCAACCGAAATAGAGATGATTACCGGCACTATCAAGGGAATTGCGTGAAGAATTGTGGAAATGTACATGAAATATATATATATATATTTATCCACTAAATGCAGTGTTGAGAACTAATTCTCAATGTTTGATACTATTGTGTGCGTATGTATGTATGCATATATGTATGTATGCATGCATGTATGTATGTATGTATACACACAAGCATGCATGCATACTCATTATCATTATTTCAGTCATTTTCATAACTTTGCCATGGTGATTTTTTTTTAAAGAATATTTATTCTTATTTCTTTGTAATGCAATTTTTTTGTTTACTAGTTGTTCAAGATGGAGGACTCTGCAGAAGTTGCTGAAGTAACTTTCCTAGAAGCCTTCCTCAAAGCTGTGAACCAAATACAAGCCTACTGCAAGCAGGCCCATAACCTCTCCTTGTCAGACTTCACATCTACCTCAAAAGACTCAATGAAACAACTTGCTAGTGTTGCTGCTGCTGGTGTTGCAACTGCCACTATTTCTTCATGTGCTGCTGAATTGCTCTCCATCTCTGTATATCCTCATCTTCCCACACCACAGAACATTGCTAGTTTGGTGCCAAACTATTCTGCCTTTTTCAGTGCTGATAATTTATCAGCTATGATACTCTTTGATCTAGCATGCAGTGCCTGCAAGACCTATGACACATCTAGCATGATTCTGGAGTCTATCAAAGCACATATGCATGCCAAGAAACGCACCTCATCTGGTTTGTCGAATAAGGACATGAATTTTGATTTTAGGCCATCAAAAGAGTGCAAGGTTTGTGCCATCTTCTTTTACTCTTTGTTCTTTCTTGGCCATTTTTCTTTTTTTTTTTCTCCTTTTTTTGCAAGTAATAAGAAACTATAATGTAGTTAAACCTTTCAATACCAATGCACCTGAGATCATCCCTGATTTCTTTAATGCAAAACTTCTTGATATATATATATATATATATATATATATATATATATATATATATATATATATATATATGTGCCCAGCGTCTCGCCTTTCTGGCACTTGTGCCCGTGGCATGTGTAAGGATTTTCGAGTGAGATCATTGCCAGTGCCCCTGGACTGGCTCTTGTGCAGGTGGCACATAAAATACACCATTTTGAGCGTGGCCATTGCCAGTACCGGCTGACTGGCCTTTGTGCCAGCGGCATGTAAAAGCACCCACTACACTCTCGGAGTGGTTGGTGTTAGGAAGGGCATCCAGCTGTAGAAACTCTGCCAAATCAGATTGGAGCCTGGTGTAGCCATCTGGTTTCACCAGTCCTCAGTCAAATCGTCCAACCCATACTAGCATGGAAAGCGGACGTTAAACGATGATGATATATATATATATATATATATATATATATCTGTGTGTTTGTATGTATGTGTGTGTCATTGTTTTAGCATCCACTTTTCCATGCTTGCATAGCCTAGACACAACTTATTGAGACAGTTTTTCTACAACTAGATGCCCTTCTTTCAGCAACCCTCATCGGTTTCTAAGCAAGGTAATATTTCTCCATTGATTGTATGATTGTGATGACTGTTTAGAACCATCAGATGATGACAAGACAAAGGAACACACAAACACATGCATGCATATACAAACATGATGGGATTCTTCTTGGTCCTGTCTACCAGATCCATTCAAAGGTTTGAGCTTAAACTATAGTAGAATATACATGCTCTCAAGGCGCCACACAGTGGCAGTGAACCCTTGGTCTTCTCTGAGTCATTAAGTGCAAGGATATCATTATCCATTCACACACATTTCTCACCTTCCACATTTCTGTTCTCCCTGATACACTGCTTTGCAATCCTGAACACCTCACACTTCATAACACAGAAATCTGGATACTAAAGCTGTTAAACACATACTGGAAAAATTTCAAGACTAAAAAATGAACTTGATTAATTCAAAACAATGTGAATAAATAAGCTTTACATTTGACAAATCAATTTATATGCTGAAGGGTTAAGTGTCTGACTGAACTATTGGAAGTCACCAACAAATTCTAAATAGCACACATGGTCAGTGGAATCTCAGCATCCATTGAGATATGATAAAATGTATGTGAATTCCTTTCAAGTGTTGGGCCTCACAGAGGCAATGACCGAGACCTTTGGCATTATGTTGTGCTTGAGAAGAAGACCCATCAAGTTGAGCAAAATTGCAGTCATGGTAGATACCAGTGTCATGCAAATTGGCACCCGTGCCAGTGACACGTGAGAGCACCCCGGTGTCACACAAATGGCACCCATGCTGGTGGTATGTAAAAACACCAATAACACTCTCAGAGTGGTTGGCATTAGGAAGGGCATTCAACCTTAGAAAACCATACCAAATCAGACTGGAGTCTGGTACAGCCTTCCAGCGTACCAGCCTAGTCAAACTGCATGGACAACAGACGTTAAATGATGATGATGATGATGTATATACAGAGACATACATAATATATCTTTTACATATTGTTATATCATTACTGTTTTCATTTCCCATCTCCTCCATTAGATACTTGGTTTCCCTGGTTTTCTTGACATGCTTGAGTGGCGTGTGCAACTATCAGACGATGTTGAGACCTGTCTTCTGCTTGAAACATCAAAAGCTCTTGCCAACGTATTTGCTGACAGTATCCAAACAATCTTGACGTCTTCTGAGTTTCCATTTCTTCCAAAGCGCTGTAAGCAGTACCTGGAAGCAAACAAGACATTACAGTTAGCAGTGGTGTCGACTTGGGAACAGTTCCTTGTGAACCAAAAGTACTTTGTCATGAAAAAAAAGATCTCATGGAAACACAAGAATATCATTGCTTCTGAAACTGTGAAGAATTCTGAGGGCCTCTATTCCATCTTTGAGATGCTGCTGATGACCATGGAGAATCATCGAGAAAACATTGGAGTTTACAGTTTCTTAACTAGGTATGGAAAAGTTTATCTTTCTTTCTCTTTCACCACTTTTTATCATAGTCTCTCTGTCTTTATTTATTTTTACTTCCTCTTTGCTTGTATGTATGTGTATGAGTGCATGTGTGTATGTATAAACACTGCTTAGCGCAATTACTCCGATATTTTTCTCGATCAGGTGATCTACTAGCGCAAATCAGTCAATGTATTGGTTGAATTATATATAAAGCTATAAGCTTTATCAGTTCATTCAGGGTTGCCTCTCTTAGGTACATCTCATTGACAAGAGTCAATAAATTAGAAACATCAATATCTGAGATTTCCGAGAGAGGGTGACACTGAACGAACAGGGTGTTTTCACACCTTTTTACCATAAGAAAGATTTTTTCTCCACGGTAACTGTATTGTATTGCCTTTTAGCAGTTGAAATATGTGACAAACATATTTCAACTTACCTAAATTGTGATTATACGTAAACACTGCTTAGCGCAATTACTCTGATATATATATATATATATATATGCACACACACACTGGACTGGTGAAAGTTTTTTCATTCTCTCTTTGTTTATTTTCTCATATTCCTTTCTGTTGAAGAGCGTAGGCTCGAAACTTAATAGACATTTTCATTTTCCCGAGCGTCAAACTAATACACTTGCTTGTTGTTCATACACCTATCTTCGTCTTTTGTTTTTCTATAAATTTCAGCTATATATATATATATATATATATATATATATATATATATATATATATATATATATATATATATATATATATATATAATGATGCAAATGAAAGATTATTGAATGTAAAAACACTCTATGTGAAGAGTATTTATTTGGAAAAAAGTTGATTCCCTCTGTTTTCAGATTTTCTTATTTTCTATGATTATTCATGCTGTCTTTCTATTAATCCACCCACTTCTTCCTGATACAGAAAAACAAAAGTATCTTCAAACTGACCAAGATATTTATGTTGATTGCTAATATCTTAGCTAATATATCAACAACTGTAAGGATTTGAAGACATTATCTCTGATCCAGGGGTGAGCAATAGGGTGGGCCTTGGTCCCCAAGTGGGTCACTGATGTGATTTCTGTGGCCTCGAGCCATTAAAAAAAAAATTTTTTGAATATACCATATTCTTGAGCCAATGAGCTGTTTATGACTCTTACATAGTCTTTTGTGTTAAGATTTGTTTAATTTTTGCTTATATAAGCATTATCAGTAATAGAAATGGTGAGATTAAGAGGTGATATAGTTTATACGTATGATATGATATGCAAATATTAAAAGAAAAATTAATAATGAATCAATCAAACATGAGCTATTACAAAATTAAGTTGCTGACTTCTGCTCTAACCTGACGTCTTCTGTTCCAGACAAATCTCATCTAATTCTTTGATAACCAACTACAAAAACTATTTGTTGAGTTTATACAAGCACACACAGATTCTGGCAAACCTGCTCAATGATAATGAACCCAACAGTTCTGGTAAGTTTTGTTTCTCTTGTTGTTGTTATTATAGAATTGTTAAAATGCCATAATACGAAATACTTTGTTCTGTCACTGATTGATATGCTATTGTATCTACCAATAGAAGTAATGACATCTGTCCCTAGTTTCATTGGTTGATAAAAAAAAGCTGCTGACATTGCTATGGACATAGGTGTTGCTGTGTGGTTAAGAAGTATGCTTCCCAACCAAATAGTTCTTGGTTCAATCCCACTGCCTAGCACCTTGTGGATTTGGTTGACAGAAATTGAAAGAAACTCTTCATATATTTGATGTGATCTATTAGGTATATGTTGTTGTTTAACCCCAGGTCAGCCAAGATTGTGCAAAGGTGCTCTAGCTATGATTATATAAATATGTATCTAGAACTACATTGGCCAATGTTTGTTTTGTCTATTTAAAATGCTGGGGTGTAATCTGATTGAAAGCTGTCTCTTATTTCTAGCATACTGAGTAACTATGTCATGGCTCTGTTGATGGTTCAATTGCTACTGGATGGTGAAGTCAATAAAGCAATGAGTTTCATTATTGTAACTTTGTGTTCAAGTTTCCCGAAGATCCTCATTACTTTCCATGCTGCCAATTGAAATAACAATTTTGTGCACCTGTTTGCTTCTGCATGTCTTCATATCAATATCATTTAATCAACTGTGGCATTTGTTTACATCATCTGTAAGCAATAAATCTTGTGAGGACCAGTGGAATAAAAAATATCTTACTTTGAAAAAGCAAATAAAAGTTGGTGACAGGAATGACATCCAACCCATGCCACCATGTAAAAGCAGATGTTAAAATGATGATAATGAATATGATAATGATAGTTCTGAGGGATTTCTGATGTAAAAATTGAAAACAATAAACAAAACACATTATCCATAATGTGGGGTTGACAGATTTGTAGAGCATTGGAAAAATACTTTGCAGGATTTGTTCTGAGTTCAAATCTGCTTTGAACTCAGTTTTGCCTTTCATCTTTCCAAGGTCAATAAAATAAAGTACCAGTCAAATACTGGGGTCAGTATAATCAACTAGCCCCCTCCTCAAAAATTTCAGGCTTTGTGCCAATATTAGAAACAGCTTTATGATTATCCCTTTTTCTTCCCCAACAGAAACTGCTATTATGAGGAATTACTTCAAAGTCTTGGATGAAGGTCCAGTTATCACCATTGGAAAAATGATGTTTGGCAAACGAATACCTCCCCACAAGTAAGTTGCTTTTTTAAAAAAATTTTTCCACAACCACATGAACAACATACAGCTGGTTTGTTGGTGTCAGGAAGAGAGAATTTGTACAATAATGTCTGTCCTTGAGAAATATCTCAGTTGGTGGAATTGAATTTTGTCATGAAGTTGTAGACCTGTGATGATGATAAGCAGATTTTTGCTACAAGCATTGTACACATCAACCTGAAGTGAACTTTTTTGTTACCAAATCACAGACTGTGGACACTAAGTTCATTTTGTATCCACGTGGTCTCAATTTCTATCTCACTGTGTGGCACCTTGGACAAATATCATCTTCTGCAGCTTGGATTGAGAAATGGCTGTGAGTGGAATTGGTGGATAAAACTATATATGTGTGTGTGTGTGAGTATATTCATACATACACACACACACACACACACACACACACACACACACACACACACACACATATTGGGTTGGTGCATAATTATTGTGGCTTTTTTCAACAAATTTTATTCACCAAAAACAATAACAAATAACAAAATCATCTTTAAATGATTATTCCGGAGCATATTCACCATCTACTTCAATTACTGCTTCCCATTTGCTTGTTAAATATTGTTATTGTTTTTGTTGAATAAAATTTGTTGAAACAAGCTGCAATAATTATGCGCCAACCCAATATATATATATATATATATATGAGGGTTGATTGCTGAAATGTTCATGGCTTTGGGTAAAAGAAAATACAAGAGGATCAGTTAATTATGATTTTATTCAACATATTCTCCTTTCAGATTCCGCCTCCAACCAGGCCTTTCGTGATACCCTTAAAGCTAGGAACTTTTCAGCACTCCCTCGTACACACACACATTTATGTATGTGATTAGATTATGTATTCACATGAAAGAATTGAGCTTAAAACAGTGATATTCTTTGTTGACATTCTTTGCTAACAAACCTCTCTGTAGTTCCTGCACTTTTAAAAACAAGTGGGAATGTATAAAATCTTTTACTTGAGAAATAGGTAAAGGTTAATGACAGGAAGGGCATCTAAGTGTAAAACAATGCTTCAGTAATGTGTAATCCTCTAACCCAAGCTAGCATGGAATAATGAACATAAAACGAACAAATGAACCAGCTTCATGTATCTGACAATGTTCTTAACTCTATGTGGAACCAGGTGGAAGGATAAAAGAACTTAATTAAACAGTTAAATATGGGGAAAAAATGGTAAGAGCTTATCTGAGAATATCGGGCTTCACAGCATGGAAAAACACATTAAAGCAATGAATGTGTTCAATATGAACCGATCTGATGTTTCATAACAACATTTTAAATAACATTGCAAATAATTATTTTCATCTGTTTCTCTTTTCTTTTGTCCATTCTTCATCAGACTCGAGAAAGTTGCTGAAGAGTTAAGCCTTAACCTTACTCATGTCATTGTCCACAACTGCTGTCCCAAAATTCTCAGCAAACATCAGTCATCGGGTGAAATAAAGTTGCCATGTCATGGTAAGTGTTATCTTTGAATATCAAATCAATTTTAGGAGTTTAAAAAAGATTTTGGTTCTTTCTTCAATCTCTCATCTGTATGCAGTGATGATGGTGGGAGTAGCAACACTGAGGAGAGGATGGAAGTGATAAATGTTTTACTGCTTCTCACATATTACTTATACTTTTATCTACTTTGGTTATTTTACCTTTAATGTAAGGTTACATTTCTGTATTTCTCAAATGAGAAATTATTGAAAGGCATGGTTGAGAAAGTTGCTTCACAACCATGTAGTTCAGGCTTAGTCCCACTGCACATTACCTTTGGCTTGTGTCTTCAACTATAGCACTGGGTCGATTAAAGCCTTATAAGTAGATTAGTGGATTTGATAGATTGAAATTGAAAGAAGTCTATCTTGTGTGTGTATGTGTTGGAATGCACCCTTTATCTTGACATAATGTAATGTTTGTAAATGAGCATCTGCCATTTCCAGTCTTCCATGGAAGACATATCTGACCACATTATCTTGCTTGGTAACAGGTGAGAGTTAGTGTTGGACAAGGCATCTGGCCATAGAAAATCTGCCTCATTGAATTCCACGTGACCCTCAAGCATGCAAAAGTGGACATTGTATGATGATAATGATGATGCCACCAATGTAGTAGTAGTAGTAGTAGTAGTAGTAGTAGTATATATATTCAGGCAGATGACTTTATATAAAACGGCCATTGTTTTCTATAATGTACCTAGCTGTTAGAAATAGGTAACATGTGATCACATGACCAACCAGGCTATCAGATGTTGTTACACATTGCTGATCACAGTGCGCTTTGCATCATTTAAGCCTTCAAATGACACCACCCCTCTGGCTAGGCGAGTGGGCCAACATACCCCCAGATTGAAGGAGGGCCTGGAGCAATGTGAAATGAAGTGTTTTGCTCAAGAATGCACTGCCTGGTCTGGGAATCGAACCCACAAACTAACGACCATGAGTGCAACAGCCTAACCACTAGGTCACGCATCTTCACAAGTACCAGCTCATTTAATAATGTTAACTATGAAATGTTAGTCTCTTATCTTTGATAGAATTTATCTACCTACATTTCACCACATGAAAGCACTGATCCTGAAAGGCTCCTGTGCTTGTTTTGTTTTTTGCTTTTTTTTTTGTTCAAATGTATTTTGATGTATCTAGGGAGAGTCATTGTTTTGTTAGCCTGATTTTATTGAATATTTACTAATTTGTTTTATTTGAAATTCTCATTGTTAGTCTATCAAATAACTATTGCAAATTTGCAATGTTCTAGATCTTTCTGGAAATTCCTTTGGAGGAGTGATTGTTTTGAACAACAAAGGTGCTTCAACATCATCAAATAATGCTGAAAAAGATGTAAGGACAATACTTACAAATTTGGTTCACGCTATGAAAGGTATGTAATCATTAACTGAGCATTACTACTGTACATTTACTATTTATCATTCTAAATCAAATATTAAAATTTTCTTACGTTTAAATTTTGGTGTAGGTTTGTATATGTCCCCATAACTTAGCAGTGTGGCGAAAAAGACAATTTTATTGGTCCATTTTGCTGAACCACTAACCTATGGAGACATAAAGAAACCAACGCTAATTATCAAGTAGTGGGGAGGAGGACACAAACACAAACACAAAAACACCCACAAATACTTACATGCATATATACAAAGCGATACCCAAAAGTAACTGGAAATGTTCTCTGTGGTTCAAGCCTGTTGTAGTTCAAGCTTCCACCACTAGAAGACACTAAGGCATCAGTCTGCCAACTGGCATCTTACCATGAGGTCATACTACCATGTGGTGTGTCTGATATTCTTAAGATTATAAACCTGGTAAAGTACAGAACGAGTTATTACATCTGGTAAAGTACAGAACAAGAAAATTTTCACTTAAAATATTGCAGCTAAGGATAAAATTTGAATATTAAAAATTATTTGATTTTAATTCACAAAGTAACATCATAATTAAAAAAAGTACCATCATTTTGTTAAAATATTGACACACTAGAATACTTACAAAATGAGAGCCAGAAGTACCAATATAGCTAAAGTTTTATGCGAAGTAGAATAGTATATGGTAGGTAAATTCTTTATGTAGAAAATAGGCATTGGGTCAAAACTAAAAATGTAAAGACTTGACAATAACTTAGGCAGTAACTCAAGAAAATTTTATTGCGAAATCATATACTACTGTTATTTTTTATAACCTGTTTTCAAATTTCTAATTATTAACGAATAACTAAAAACATGAATTTTTTTAACGTGCAAAAAATATTTTGAGTTATTTTTAATTTTTAATAGAAGTAACAAGTAATAATACATAGAAGTAATAACTTTTGATAAAATTTTTAGTTTTAATAAAAGCTAATATTTTCTAGATCTAAATATTTTATTTGAAATTTTATCCTTAGCTGCAATATTTTAAGTAAAAATTTTCTTGTTCTGTACTTTACCAAATGAAATAACCTGTCCTGAACTTTTCCAAGTGTAATAACTTGTCCTGTACTTTTCTAGTTTTATAATCTTGAGAATATTATTTCTCTTGCTTGCATCTTTTCATGTAATGTGTGTGTGTGTGTATCACTTTCAAGTTTATCTCTATAGACTTCCTATAGAATTCAGAGCCAGTGCTGCAAGTTACAATGTTTCATAAACAAATATGTCTCATAGACAAATATGTCTATGTAAACAATGTGATCAAAAAAATTATATGAAACATTGTAACTTGCAATGCTGGCTCTGAATTCTATAGAAAATCTGTGGAGATTTCACTGCTAACACAACATTCTGTCTACAAAATTCACTTACAAACCATTGGTTGGCCTGGGGCTTTAGTAGAAGACACTTGCCCAAAGTGCCATGTAGTGGGACTGAACTTGAAACTGCATGGTTGGAAAGTGAACTTCTTAACCTCACAGTCATACCCCATACCTATATGTATCTTTTATTTTTACTCATTTCAGCCTATAAACTGTAGGTATATTGGGGCACCACCATTACTGTATATACATACATATATATATATATATATATATATCTTTTACACTTTTACTTGTTTCAGTCATTTGACTGTGGTCATGCTGGAGCACCGCCTTTAGTCGAGCAAATCGACCCCAGGACTTATTCTTTGTAAGCCCAGTACTTATTCTATCAGTCTCTTTTTGCCGAACTGCTAAGTTATGGGGACGTAAACACACCAGCATCGGTTGTCAAGCGATATTGGGGGGGACAAACACATACACACACATATATATATATATATACATGTATACGACGGGCTTCTTTCAGTTTCCGTCTACCAAATCCACTCACAAGGCTTTGGTCGACCCGAGGCTATAGTAGGAGACACTTGCCCAAGATGCCACGCAGTGGGACTGAACCCGGAATTATGTGGTTGGTAAGCAAGCTACTTACCACACAGCCACTCCTGCACCTATATATATATATATATATATATATATATATATATATATATATATATATATATATATATATATATATATATATATATATATATATATATATATATATATATATATATATATATATATATATATATATATATATATATGAAACAAGTGATTAAATGTCAGATACTCTTTGAAATAACGTTTACATATTTTAGGGACAATAACCAGAACAACAAAAATTATAGCCAGTTTTTATGTGTTTTCCAAAATTTTCTTTCAAAATTATTTTTTCATTTTTAAATTGTCAAATTGTTTACTCCCATTTTCTTTAGATTTGTCCCCAAAACATAGCGGCAAGACTGGTTTCAATGCAGATTGTTTACAAGAGGCAGTGAAGTCAACCCGTATCAGCAAGACATTGGACAAAACTGTCAACTTCCGGGATATTGATCTGAGCCAGCTAAATCAGATAGAGCTCACCTGTTTTCTAACCAACCTTGTCAATATTCTCATCATCCACAGTTACATGTATATTGCTATTCAAGCTGTGAGTAAATTTATTTAGCTTTTTTGCTTTGTTTTGGTTTATTTTTTTATGGTTTCATTTGGGAGAAAGGGACTCTGTTCAAGTCCTTCACAGGATTCCTAAGATCTGATGAATCTTGCGAATCCTTTGGTTGCAAACTTATGCTTGTTGGAAAACCATTGACAAGAAAGAAATTCCAGTTGGTAGACATTTGGGGGAAGAAGTATTGGGTGTGATGGTTAGTGCAGGTCCAGGGAGCAGATTCTTGTTTCTATTTTTCTACATTTTCAAGGGTTTTTCTTCATAGTTTAACCATTTTGTGAATATATCTCTGAAGAAATACATTGTTCGTGTGTTTCAGTTAATTCTGAAAATAATCAAGAATTTGAAGGGATTTACTCTTTTACTCTTTTACTTGTTTCAGTCAGTTGACTGTGGCCATGCTGGAGCACTGCCTTTAGTCAAGCAAATCGACCCCAGGACTTATTCTTTGTAAACCTAGTACTTATTCTATCGGTCTCTTTTGCCGAACCGCTCAGGATTTAGTAATATTTATTAACTTTTTTTATTTGTATTATGATGTTAAAGTTTTTAAACGGAAATAGTTTTAATTTAAAAGTTTTAAAATGAGAAGTTCTGTATTAAAGAACCAGAGGTGATTTTATCTGAATTGCTATGATTATACCTCATCCTTAACACCCTCTCATATCTGTCATCAAAAACCACCACCCCCACCTTGCCCCCCACTCTTTCATACCTCTGATGGCTATCTCTGTCACTGTGCATGTCTTTATCTTTCTTTCTCACCCCTCACTCTCCCACCTTGCACATCATCTCTCTATTTTCTGATCTATCCACAGGTTTATTGTACTTCTACTCTCTACCCTTCCTGTACTGCCCTTTATCACCGCCCCCGCCCCCCTGTTTCCTAAGCCACTCCTATATCTTTCACCTTTCCCCACTTTACTAATATTTACCATTGATCACACTTCTTCCTTGTTCATCATTCACTACATCCATCGATAGCCATCCGTCAGTCTCCTCACATGTTCTGGTGAACTTACCCACCTGCCCTTCCCAATTTTCTGTACATATTCTCTCTTAAACTCTCTTGTATCTTGGGTGCATGCCTTGATACCTCATTGTCACCATCTTCTTTCCTGCTGCTTCCATTTTTATATAATGCAGAGTAGCCATGTATCTTCTCTGTAGCATGACACCAGTGTCTGTTCTTCTATCATACTTTCGTCTCCCAATGCCTGTACGAAACCACTTCTCTTTCTATTACAATTTCAGTCAGTTGAGGGTTCTTTTTCTTTGTCTTGTAAGTTACTTGATGGCCTCACTAGTGTTGGTTGTTTATTTTTTTTAGAGCATGACACCACTGCTTGTTCCTCTAGTATACAATAGTCTTTCAACACCTTGTATAAAGCTATGTCATGGAAAAAAAACATCCAGTATGTACTGAATGTGTACATAGTCCAAAGCTAATATCTTACGCTATATCAAACATTCTTTGAATATTTAATACTTGCACTGATAAAAAAAAGTGATACAATTACATGAGTGAAAAAAAGCTCCCTGTAAAATGTACTGCCTTATAAACCAACCTATAGAGTAAGATGTTCTTGATACAAGATGAAAATAGCTGGTATTTTGAAGCATCGTACCAAAATCTTGAATGTCATCTTAGTGTTATTCTTGATTATTGCAATTTGTCACCTATTTAGATTTTGTTTAAACTCATGATGCATCTAGTTCTGTAGATAGGCATTCTAACCTGTAATTTACCTGTGAATAAGATTTAAGTTTTTGGTCTTCTTCAGCCCTTCTCACTCCACCTGTAATGATTCTTATTTATATTTTATTGTAAATCTAGGAGCAGCAACAATGCTGGGACACCTTGAAAGAAATGCTGCATGCTGGGAGTCATTCTGGACTATGGAGTGACAGCAACAGTATTGATCGTATCATCTGGCTGAGTCGATATGGTTATCAAGTTGGGCAACTAGGAATTGTCAGGTAAGACCAAAACACCTTCATCTTCCTTCACATAGCTTCATTCAGTTGAATTTATTCTTGTGGCTCAGTGTCAGAAGTTTCCATGTAAAATTTTTATCAGAGATTGAAAGAATTTCACTATGTTCTTTCTTGTAAATGGCTTCCCTCTCTAAAAAGGGTAGCTTTATTTGTTATTATTTCATTGGATGAGGAGAGGCTGTGATCATGACATACACAAGCTCTCCCAAATAGGTGAGATTGGTATAGTTGTTGTTCTGTCTGAATGTTTGCAGACAGAGAATTACCGAGGGTTGTAATCTGGGCAGGAATGATTGATAGAGCGTTTTGTGGTGTTTGAAGGTTAAGACAGAGTAGGGATGATGAAAAGGGAGGCAAGAGCAATAGCTGGCTGATAGAGGTGGTGTACAGGTTTACTAGTTGATAATAGAAACTATTGTTGTAGTAGTAGTAGTAGTAGTGGTGGTGGTGGTGGTAAAGGAGTAGGAGGAGATATGACTTACAGACACACTGTAAATCAGTGGTAGTCTTTGGTAATTAGATAGATAGCCATTTTTTTTTTAAAGTACAGCTTAGGAAATTTGTGTATGCATGTGTGTGTGTGCTTGTGCATGCATGCATGTATGTAGCAGCAGTACTGACCTAGATATGAGAATTGTACTCCAGTGTGAACCACACCTGAACTTTGAAGACAGTTACCATGAAATGTGCTGAGCATGTATAATGTAGTATGATTGTTAGTTATGAGCATTAAATGTGGAAGATCTGCAGAGATTGGAGAGAAATGAGTTGAATATGATGCACTGGTTGTGTAATGTTAACTTCTGTAAAACCATGAATGGGCTGAGAGAACATTAATATATTAACTGATGTGTGAAACTAATGGAAGAAAACAGTACAGAAAACGTGTGTGTGCTTGTTTCTGTGTGTTGGCATCGTCACTGTCTGAACAAAAATAGTGACACTCATTTACATCTTTAACAGTACATCCTGTTCGTGACTGTGCTAGCATAGCTGATGCCTGTTCTAAATAGATAACATATATATACACACTAATATGTGCGCTTCCACATACATGTATAAGTTTTAAGACATGTTTTTATTTAACAAAGCAAAGTTGGAATCAAAATGTTCTTGCCTTTCCCATTAGTCAGTCATGTGAGAGAGGAGAGAATTGCTTCAACAAGGTAACAACATGGCTATAGTGTTGGCTTGATAGAAGCTTATATTTTGTTCTTTTATACTATGATACTGAGACTTATCTTATAGCCAATGAAAAATGCCAGCTGCAACACATGACATCACACCACAACATACTACATTGCATTCCACCTGTCAGTCACACTAGACCTATCACATTAATTATCATATATGTCCATGTATAATATGCTATCATATATCATACACATCTCGCTATTGTTGGGAGCCTAAGCTGCTGTGTATAATATACAGTGTTGCTTAACTGCTACAAGAGTAGATAATCTATATGTAAAATACCAATCTGTTCATTTCTGATATTTCCTTTTACATAAAATATTTTATGTAATTAAAAATAATCTGAAAAATAATAAAATTTTATTACATTATTATCTTATATCATTATAAAAGTGAATGTGAACTTTATCATTTAATAATATGTATTATGCACATCTTGCATAATTAATTTTAATCTTAGTTCTGGTGAAAAATGTGTATATTATACATGGAGTTTTATGTTGAATCTAACCAACCAGCCAACTAACCAACCAACCAACCAACCACTTTAAGCTATTTAGTTTTTATATGGTTTGTTTTATTTTAATTTTGTTTTGTAGTATTTTTGATTTGAGATACATTCTCTTGAGAAATGGACTGCCACGCCCTGGTCTGTTAGGAGGGCTTTTGGAGGATCGTATTGATGGTAAGTGCTCTCTTCATTCTACTGTCTCTCTCTGTCTCCTACCATCCATATTCACAATAACTGGAATGTAATAAGGTGCCAACTATTTTCAGGTGATGCTCTATTCGTCAAACTATGACAAAGTTACTTTCTTTTGTTACCTGCTTCAGTCTAGCTTGCTGCAAATCAGGTACCATGGAGTTCATATGGACAATGGTTTATAGTAATGAATTTTCATTGTTCTTGAGGTTGGTTAACAAGTAGGCTCACCTAAATCTTGTGCGTGAATTTGATAGACATTAACTGAAAGAAGCTTGTTGTATACAAGTACGTGTGTGTTTGTACCTCCTTATCATCTTCACCATTAACAACATTGTTGACTCCATGAAAATTTTCTGTTTTCGTCCCTTGATTTATTGCCAGGGAAAATCGAGGCATTGATGAGAATTAGCTGGCTGATCTATTCCAGAGAACTCTCTGGCCTGGCTGTGCTACCAGTGGGCATTGCCAGTTCAAGGCAAACTCTGTAGGTATGGAAGTGCCATCAACTGGGCCTTCCTGAGATGAGCACAGAGCAACAAAACTGTGCCTGATTTACAGACCATTCTTCTTGTTTTTGTTGCTGTTGTTGACATGACAACTTCTCTAGTAGTGGCGCCTAGATAAGATGCACCCAGTACACTCTATTAAGTGGTTGGTGATAAGAGGGACATCTGGCCATAGAAAATTAAACATACATGACAGGTGGACAATAACTTCAACTAAAAGTTATTTGATACTGAGATGACCCAAAATGCTGATGATGATGATGGTGAATGTGGTAGTGGCTCTACTACCACCACTGCCACTGTTGTTGTTGTTCCACTATATATTTGTTACCTTTCAGCAGATGTAAGATATCAATTTTATGAGACTATTTGTTTATTGACAGCCCTTGATGTCTGTGACCCATGGTCTATGTTCACACCTCGGCCTGACTACAGAATCACATTTGTCATCTCCAGTGGCTACACATCTTCACCTCCACTGCAGGTAATGTATCTTCCTTCTCTTACGTCAACAGCATTGTTTTGTATAGGAACACAGCTACTGTTTAGATTATTATTAATGCGAGTTGAAACATGACTGACTGGTAGTTGTAAGATGCTGTTGCTTCAGCATCTGGTTGAGCTTGCTCAAACATTTTTAACCCATGCTTGCCCTCCATCAGGGGTTTTCAAACTTTTTGACTTGCGGACCCCTTTACATTTCAGGCTTTACCTTAGGGATCCCCTTATAAACGCTTATGAAATTTATACATAAATATTTGCTTAAAATAACATATATTTTTACATTTATTTATTTAACAGTATTTAACAAATAGGTTTATTGTCAATTAAAAGATTTCGATTAAAAAACATATATAAAATCAAATTGCCCATAAAAAGTATTTGCTGTCTACGGGCCCCCTGTCTTGTCCTTGTGGACCCCCTGTGGTCCGTGGACCACAGTTTGAAAACCCCTGCTCTACATAAGTTGTGTTTGGATGACCTGCTCAAGTACAGCCATGTTTTGACATCCACGACAGTAAGTCACTTGCCAGCTCTTGTTTAACACACCTGGAATGTCCTGCAAAACACAAGTGCCTTTCCTTTATAATGGTGGAAACAGGTAGGAGATCTCCATACGGCTGTTTCTTGGTGGGATGAGTTCTCCAAGATATGTTTAAGACTACTCTTAACATTCAGGTGTAAGTTCCATCTAGCTTGGATTCCAGTTTCTTGGCAATTGTCTATGCTGTTGCTCCATGCAAAAGAACTAACTCAACTGTTGAACAGGAAAAATTCCTCTTATGGTTGACTGTTGTTGTTGTTTAAACCCTACTCAATATTTAATAAATAGAATTATAGCATTCCAGCCAGGACCATTCTGCATTTTCCTTTACTTTCAGACATAGTATATGTTTAACATCATTCAGTGTCTCAATAAAATGTCATTCAAAGGAAATTTGGCTGCTATTTCTAGCACATTGAATCACCGTGTACAGACTCCCTCCCTTGTTGGGACACTGTAACCTTAAAGAGTCTCCAAAGTGAATATGAGTCTTCAAGCATGAAATAATAATTACAAACATAGTTTGTGTTAAAACAAGACAGCATTCAGCAATTGCAGCTAAGCTGTAGGCCATTCAACATATTCTCTGTGTGTGTGTGTTTATTAACAATCAACAGAAGTTATGTAGTAAATTAAGGGCCAAGAGTTTCGTGCATTGACATTTATCAAACTAGTTTCAAAGGATTTGAAACTAGTTTGACAATGCATGAAACTCCCAGCCCTTTGAGTTGCTCTGTAACTTTTGAAGTTAACAATAAACATATACTCATGTTTTGAGCCCTATTTTTCCTGTTTGCATTACAAAACATATATATATATATATATGATGGCCCTGCTCAGTATGTAGAAAAGGAGTAGGTAGTAACTCTATAAGATGTACCCGGTGCAAGCTATGGACACATAAGAGGTGCAGCAACATCAAAGGCAGGTTAACTAGCAAGTTAGTTTTTGTTTGTGGCAGATGTTCAGGTGCAATAAAGACTGCAAACAAACAGGAAACAACTTCTATCTCATTCCAGGGTGAAAAACTAGAGGTAGTCGATAGCTTCCGCTATCTGGGCGACCAAGTTAGTAGTGGGGGTGGGTGCGCTGAAAGTGTAGCTGCTAGAATAAGAATAGCCTGGGCAAAGTTTAGAGAGCTCTTACCCCTGCTGGCGACAAAGGGACTCTCACTCAGAGTAAAAGGCAGACTGTATGACGCATGCGTACGAACAACCATGCTACATGGCAGTGAAACATGGGCTGTAACTGCTGAGGACATACGTAAGCTCGCAAGGAATGAAGCCAGTATGCTCCGTTGGATGTGTAATGTCAATGTGAATACCCGTCAGAGTGTAAGTATCTTGAGAGAAAAGCTGAACATTAGAAGCATCAGTTGTGGCGTGCAAGAGAGACGATTGCGCTGGTATGGACATGTGGTGAGAATGGAGGAGGATAGCTGCGTGAAAAAGTGCCACACCCTAACAGTTGAGGGAACCCGTGGAAGAGGTAGGCCCAGGAAGACCTGGGCTGAGGTGGTGAGGCAAGACCTTCGTACATTGGGCCTCACCGAGGCGATGACTACGGACCGAGACCTTTGGAAATGGGCTGTGCGTGAGAAGACCCGGCAAGCCAAGTAAGATCGTTGCCAGTGCCCCTGGACTGGTTCTTGTGCGGGTGGCACATGAGATGCACCATTTTGAGCGTGGCCGTTGCCAGTACCGCCTGACTGGCTCCTGTAGGATTTTCGAGCGAGATCGTTGCCAGTGCCCCTGGACTGGCTTGTGCGGGTGGCACATAAAAGACACCATTTCGAGCGTGGCCGTTTTCGTGCGGGTGACACGTAAAAGCACCCACTACACTCTCTGAGTGGTTGGCGTTAGGAAGGGCATCCAGCTGTAGAAACTCTGCCAAATCAGACTGGAGCCTGGTGTTGCCATCCGGTTTCACCAGTCCTCAGTCAAATCGTCCAACCCATGCTAGCATGGAAAGCGGACGTTAAACGATGATGATGATGATGATGATGATGATGTGTGTTGAGGCACAATGGCCCAGTGGTTAGGGCAGTGGACTCGTGGTCATAGGATCACGGTTTCTATTCCCAGACCGGGCGTTGTGAGTGTTTATTGAGCAAAAACAGCTAAAGCTCCACGAGGCTCCGGCAGGGGATGGTGGCGAACCCTGCTGTACTCTTTCACCATAACTTTCTCTCACTCTTACTTCCTGTTTCTGTTGTGCCTGTAATTCAAAGGGTCAGCATTGTCACACTGTCATGCTGAATATCCCCGAGAACTACGTTAAGGGTACACGTGTCTGTGGAGTGCTCAGCCACTTGCACGTTAATTTCACGAGCAGACTGTTCCATTGATCGGATCAACTGGAACCCTTGACGTCGTAAGCGATGGAGTGCCAACAATTTATATATATATATATATATATATATATATATATATATATATATATATATATATAATGGCATAAGGCCTTGGGTCAGATGTCCCCTTACACCTCTCAAGTATCTTTGCTATTGTCTTCCATACCCTACCTGCATCAATGATCCTGAGCATCCAATCATTCTTCTCCTATATATTACTTAACATGTTATCGGGTCAGAATTTCCAATGCCAGTTGCTAAGGCTCTCAAGTATCTTACCTCTCTTCTTCCTTTCACTCACTCATACACACTTTTTCTCACATATACACTTGCATACACACACATATACATGCAGTCTCACGCACGCACACTTATTTGTGCTCACTCATACTGACATATATGATCAAATACATGCACACACATGTTTACTCAACCACAACACATTTATACAAAATGACAGCTACCTGAAGAACAAGAGATGTCAAAGCAGGTGTAACTGACCACATAATGCCAATATGTTATTTACAGGTATTAACACCAGAACTGCTGTCTCACCAGTTGGAGATTGCTGAGAGGTCATACCTGAGTAATACAGTTAGTGTTAATGTCTCCTCAGCTGGACACAGCACAGTAAGTCTTCAATTTATTTGCTCTTCCTCTTACCTAGCTGATATTTCTTATAATTTCCCCTCCCACACTTGTTGCTTCACCCTCTCATAGCTCAAACACCTCACTTTAACTCTGCCTAATGTCATTCACCTCTAACTTTAATCTAATTTTGCTTATGCCTCATCTCATCTAATTCTGTCTCACCTCACCTTTTTTTTAGATCTTACCTGCTTCACCTCTAGCTCTCACACCTCATTTCAGGTTAGCTCTTCCTCACCTCAGTCCAACTCTTCCTCACCTCAGTCTAGCTCTTCCTCCCTTCAATCCAGCTCTTCCTCACCTCAGTCTAGCTCTTCCTCCCTTCAATCCAGCTCTTCCTCACCTCAGTCTAGCTCTTCCTCACTTCAATCCAGCTCTTCCTCACCTCAGTCTAGCTCTTCCTCACTTCAATCCAGCTCTTCCTCACCTCAGTCTAGCTCTTCCTCACTTCAATCCAGCTCTTCCTCACTTCAATCCAGCTCTTCCTCACCTCAGTCCAACTCTTCCTCACCTCAGTCTAGCTCTTCCTCACCTCAGTCTAGCTCTTCCTCACCTCAGTCTAGCTCTTCCTTACCTCATCTTGGCTCAGTCCAGTTCTGCATCACTTCACCTTACTCTATCTCTTCTCACATCTTTTCGGCACTCCTCGCTTTATCTCACCATAGTTCTACTACCACTTCACTTTACATCCACTCCACATCACCTGACCTCACTTAGTTCTACCTCACTCCAACTCAACTCATCTCACATCGTATTATCTGTCAAGCCTTATCACATCTCACCCCTCCTTATCTCATTGTAGCTCTACCTCACTTCCCTTAGTTCTGCCTTTCTTCACCTTGCTTCTCATCACCGTTATCTTCATCATCATTATTAGTATTAGTATTAAAGCAGTGAGCTGGCAGAATCATTAGCCTGCTGGGCAAAATGCTTAGTGACATTTCATCCATCTTTACATTCTAAGTTCAAATTCTGCCAGGGGTCGATAAAATATGTACCAGTTGAACACTGTGGTCAATGTAATCGACTTAGCCACACACCCCAAACCTGTTGACCTTCTGCTAAAACTTGAAACTATCATCATCATCATCATCATCATCATCATCATTATCATCATCATAAAGAATAAAAAGTTTTGAATGGTACAACAATGCACTATAATACAAAAAGATGGACTATACACCTGTTGTAATTTAGTTATCTATAGTCCGATGATATTTCAGAATACAATTCCTTCTTCAGATATTCTTAGCAACTCCATCTAAGAATATCTGAAGAAGAAATTGTATTCCGAAATATCATCGGACTATAGATAACTAAATTACAACAGGTATATAGTCCATCTTTTTGTATTATAGTGCATTGTTGTACCATTCAAAACTTTTTATTTTTTACAAACAATGCACAATGCTTCAAGCGAACTACAATACTCTCCTATCATCATCATCATCATCACAGTGAGCTAGCAGCATCATTAGTATGTTGGACAAAATACATAAATATACCCAGGCCTATTCCCCATTTTTTTAGGAGGGGAATAGGAGGGCCCCATTCTACGCTCAGGTCAAGGCATAGAACGCAACCCGCAATATCAGCAGCGGGGCCCGACAGCATATGCTGGTTTACCCCCGCCACATCATGCTGTTTCTGTACCCCTTTGAGCAACATCAAAAGTCATCCATCCATAAACCCTCTCCAAGCTTTCCTATCATTTATAAACTCTCTTGCCTCTCTCACTCCAACACCTCTAACTACCAAAGCTTTCCTCACTCCATCCATCCCCCAAAAAAATGAGGTCTGCCTCTGGTTCTGCTGCCTACCACTTCAGCCTTCATCACCTTCCTTACCATCTGCTCCTCATCCATTCTTAGTGGCAATTCTTCTGGCAGTGTGTGGGTTTGTCTTGACATCACATAATGATTGTAAGTGGACACTAGAATAATGATGATGATTATGGTGATGGTGGTGATGGTGGTGGCAGCAGCACATCCTTGCATGTATAATAAGTACAGCCCTTTTTGTTGCCAACAAAGAAAGGCATTTGGTCATAAAATGCTGCTTTAAAAATTCTATCCTAGACATGCCAGTATGGAAAAATGGATGTAAAATGATGAGGAGGAGGACTGATCCAATATTATTTTTAATTCTTCATTATCAAATAATTCATGTAATTTGCAAAATTTTCCAAGAAAGACAAAGACAGAGGAAAAGAAAAATTCCTTATATAGAGAAAATAATGTTACAAAGAATAAGATAGTCAAAAGGAAAAGTGGTTTGGTGTTTGGTGGGTGACTTGAACTGACAGTTTCAATATTGATTCACTGATTTATGTGCTGTGTACAGGTATTGGTTCCTGACCTTCTGTGTGAGTACCAACATGATTTCCCCAGCTCTGAGGAAGCCAAAGCCTACTATAACTCCCCGTGGGAGGAACTATTGCTGTACATTAGGGACCATGCTGATACTGAACTTGCAACCAAGTTAACTGATTTTCTTGAAAGTAAGTAACATGAGTTTCTTCAGCTTCTGCTTCCCTTTACTGCCCCCCCCCCACTCCCTACACATCTCTCTATTCTCTCTGTCTCTTTTTCTCTCTCTCGACATTTCTTTCCCCATATTCTCTTTCTTTCTCTCTCTCTCTTTTACTCTTTTACTTGTTTCAGTCATTTTACTGTGGCCATGCTGGAGCACCGCCTTTTAGTCGAGCAAATCGACCCCAGGACTTATTCTTTGTAAGCCTAGTACTTATTCTATTGGTCTCTTTTTGCTGAACCGCTAAGTTACGGGGACGTAAACACACCACCATCGGTTGTCAAGCGATGTTGGGGGGGACAAACACAGACACACAAACATATACACACACATATACATATATACGACAGGCTTCTTTCAGTTTCTGTCTACCAAATCCACTCACAAGGCTTGGTCGGCCCGAGGCTATAGTAGAAGGCACTTGCCCAAGATGCCACGCAGTGGGACTGAACCCGGAACTATGTGGTTGGTAAGCAAGCTACTTGCCACACAGCCACTCTCTTGTATTTCCTTTTCTTTTCTTCTATCACTATCCTTTTCTTCTCTCCTTCTTCCTCTATTCTTTCTCTTTCTTTGTTCTTTGCCCTTTTGTCTCTCTTTCTCTCTCTTCATCTCTAATCTCTCTCCGCCAACTTCTCACCTCTCCCCTCCACTTATCATTTGTTTCTCCATCTCTCACTCCTCTCCTTCACCCCCCACCTATCTCTTCACCTCTCACCTCCTCTCGTCTTCTCCCCTACCTCTTATCCTCTCCCCACCTCTCACCTGTCTCTACATCTCTTAACCCACCCTCTCCTTTGCCCTCCTGTTGCCCCACCCTCGTCTTCTGACTCCTCAGCTTCTCCCAACTCTGCTCCTCTCTATACCCACCTGCTCCCTGCTGTCTTCTTCTCCATACCCACCCTCTCCCTGCTCTGCCCCTCATCATACCCTCCCTCTCTCCATCCTTGATCTTTGCCCCACATTTTACCATCACTCTTCCTCCTCCCCATCTCTTACCTCTCTTCACATGTATTTCAGATCCCACAACCGATCGAGATTCAAGCCTGAAAGTGCTGCCCCAGACTATTGATACCAAATTCTTGTACATATTTGATCCGAGTCATTTAAAGAAAGTGACGGAGAAGTCAGAAAGATCCCATACGGTGAGCTTGAACCATGAGCAGAACATTAAGTACAATGCTTCTTCCTCCAAACTTGAAGCAGACTACTCAATGTTCAAACTGACCAGCAATGCCCTGGAATACATCAAATCTGAATCTCCACTTGTTGCCACATTGGTCAGTCTTGTGTGCCATGACGACCTTGATGGCAACAGCCAGGAGGACAGTCTTGAAGAGGATGAACAAGCAAATGATGACGAGTCCTGGATGAAGTCCAAATCTTCAGTATCCGATATAAGCCTGGTTGATATCAAAAGCTACCGCTACCAAAAACTGTCCGTTGACTTCCCTGTCCTGAAACAACGCTTGCTGCAAAACATAATACCCCTGGTTCAAACAGAACACTCGGATGTAAATTTTGGAGATGAAGCCCTGTTGAAGTTTATGTCTTCGGAAATTTCCTGTGATATCAAAATGGCCATTCTTAGCTTGCCAGACAGCAAGAAATACTTATCGGTGGTTTCTCGTTTACTCAATGAATGCATACATTCCAGAAAATGGCTGCAAGCGTTGAACATCATAGACAGTCTACCGGTGACTCTGAAACAAGAGAATGGTGATTTCATCCTGCTCCATGATTTCGTTCTATGTTGCCTTGCCAAAAAAGCGTGTGATGAAGAAGACAAAAAACTAGAGGCTTATGCCAAGATGTTCTACAATAGTGAAATCCAAGTGCGGACCATTTTGAATATTGTAAGGGGCCTTCCGTTGAAGAAAGGGATTGAACTTTTGGAGGCGTGTCTTTCCAAAGAACTTTCTGTACAACTTCGTTCAGCTGTGATTTCCAAATTAAAGCAACTCAAGATATTTTGTAAGGTATTTCAATTTGCTTTCCTTTCATCTTTTAGATATTTTGATTTATTTTATTCTCTTTTCTGTATTTTTCTTCATTTATGTCACCTTTTCATATAACATACACACTAGGAATTTTCAACCTGGGGTGCAACAAAGAGGGAAACTATGTGATTGATTAAAATCACTTTTCAGAATATTATTAATTTTCTGTCAAAAATATCTCTATTAATCCACAATATAGTCTTGGCTGACCAATGCCTTGTGAGTGAAATTTGCTAGATGGATGCTGTATGGGAGGTGTTGTGAATGTTTGTACATTTGTGTGTGTGCATATATATGTGTGTGTGTGTGTGTATCAAGCTGTTAGATCAGGTTATGAAAGTTACAGAGAGGGTCATAGCCCAACTAATTAGGGAGCGAATCAATTTAGATGAGATGCAGTTTGGGTTCGTGCCAGGTAAAAGCACTACTGATGCCTTATTTCTAGTGAGACAGTTGCAAGAGAAATACCTAGCCAAGGATAAACCTCTGTACCTGGCTTTCGTTGACATGGAGAAAGCCTTTGACAGGGTCCCCCGATCCCTTATCTGGTGGTCAATGAGGAAACTTGGGATAGAAGAATGGCTAGTGAGAGCTGTGCGAGCCATGTACAGAGATGCGGCCAGTAAGGTGAGGGTTGGAAATGAGTACAGCAATGAATTCCGGGTAGAGGTAGGGGTCCACCAAGGTTCCGTCCTCAGCCCCCTATTATTTACCATAGTCCTCCAGGCAATCACAGAGGAGTTCAAGACAGGTTGCCCCTGGGAGCTCCTCTATGCTGATGACCTTGCCCTAATTGCGGAGTCACTATCAGAACTAGAGGAGAAGTTTCAGGTGTGGAAGCAAGGTCTAGAATTGAAGGGCCTTAGAGTCAACCTAGCTAAAACCAAAATCCTAATAAGTAGGAAGGTAGATAAAACACAAACCCCTTCAGGTAGATGGCCCTGCTCAGTATGTAGAAAAGGAGTAGGTAGTAACTCTATAAGATGTACCCGGTGCAAGCTATGGACACATAAGAGGTGCAGCAACATCAAAGGCAGGTTAACTAGCAAGTTAGTTTTTGTTTGTGGCAGATGTTCAGGTGCAATAAAGACTGCAAACAAACAGGAAACAACTTCTATCTCATTCCAGGGTGAAAAACTAGAGGTAGTCGATAGCTTCCGCTATCTGGGCGACCAAGTTAGTAGTGGGGGTGGGTGCGCTGAAAGTGTAGCTGCTAGAATAAGAATAGCCTGGGCAAAGTTTAGAGAGCTCTTACCCCTGCTGGCGACAAAGGGACTCTCACTCAGAGTAAAAGGCAGACTGTATGACGCATGCGTACGAACAACCATGCTACATGGCAGTGAAACATGGGCTGTAACTGCTGAGGACATACGTAAGCTCGCAAGGAATGAAGCCAGTATGCTCCGTTGGATGTGTAATGTCAATGTGAATACCCGTCAGAGTGTAAGTATCTTGAGAGAAAAGCTGAACATTAGAAGCATCAGTTGTGGCGTGCAAGAGAGACGATTGCGCTGGTATGGACATGTGGTGAGAATGGAGGAGGATAGCTGCGTGAAAAAGTGCCACACCCTAACAGTTGAGGGAACCCGTGGAAGAGGTAGGCCCAGGAAGACCTGGGCTGAGGTGGTGAGGCAAGACCTTCGTACATTGGGCCTCACCGAGGCGATGACTACGGACCGAGACCTTTGGAAATGGGCTGTGCGTGAGAAGACCCGGCAAGCCAAGTAAGATCGTTGCCAGTGCCCCTGGACTGGTTCTTGTGCGGGTGGCACATGAGATGCACCATTTTGAGCGTGGCCGTTGCCAGTACCGCCTGACTGGCTCCTGTAGGATTTTCGAGCGAGATCGTTGCCAGTGCCCCTGGACTGGCTTGTGCGGGTGGCACATAAAAGACACCATTTCGAGCGTGGCCGTTTTCGTGCGGGTGACACGTAAAAGCACCCACTACACTCTCTGAGTGGTTGGCGTTAGGAAGGGCATCCAGCTGTAGAAACTCTGCCAAATCAGACTGGAGCCTGGTGTTGCCATCCGGTTTCACCAGTCCTCAGTCAAATCGTCCAACCCATGCTAGCATGGAAAGCGGACGTTAAACGATGATGATGATGATGATGATATATTTATATGTATATGTGTGTGTGCCACTGGACTGGGTCCTGTGCAGGTGGCACATAAAATACACCATTTTGAGCGTGGCCGTTGCCAGTACTGCCTGACTGGCCTTCGTGCCGGTGGCACGTAAAAGCACCCATTACACTCTCGGAGTGGTTGGCATTAGGAAGGGCATCCAGCTGTAGAAACTCTGCCAAATCAGATTGGAGCCTGGTGTAGCCATCTGGTTCACCAGTCTTCAGTCAAATCATCCAACCCATGCTAGCATGGAAAGTGGACGTTAAACGATGATGCTGATCACACACAGACACACACATACATACAAAAGAGAGGGAAAGGGAGAAATTGGTCTTATACTTGTAAAACTGGACCGTTATATAATAGATGTTTTGTCAGTATACAGTTCTGAGTTCTGTTCCGGCAATAAGTCTAAATAAGGCAATAGAGACTCACTCCATTATTGTGGTTATGTGAAAAGCTGAAACAAAAAACCTTGAAGAACTTTTTCTTTTTGATAGGCATCAGATATTTGGTTCAGTCATTGTTAATTCTAGGTTTTATTGGTTATTTAATAAAACCTTTATTAACTGAAATCTGAAGTATACTTTGGTATAGAATATGAATTATTTGCTCTAAAGTGAATGCAAGCATGGCTAAGCGGTACCTCACAACCATGAGGTCTCAAGTATTGTTTACCATGCCTTCAGATAAATCCAAGCCTTGTGATTGAATTTGGGACAAGGGATGGTGGAGCTTTAAACACACCATATTCATAGGACATTGCCCCATCTGATTATCATTTATTCTGCAGTCTTCAAAATCATTTGGATGGGAAAAATATGAATTCCGTAGATGAGGTGAGAATAGTACTGGAAGAGTATTTTTCATGGACATGTGAATTTTGGAAGAGGGGCCTTGCAAGTCTATCAGATAGATGGAAGAGCATTGTAGAAAATGAAGGAGAGTATATTTCAGATTAAAAAAGATCTTTATCTTAATTTTTAACAGTAAAAGAAATATAAGAAACCACATTATTTATGGGATGACCCAACACACACACACACACACTTGAATTGAGGAAAATTCTTTTGTAAGCCATTGTTTAGTTTAACCCTACTATCTGACCCTTGAATTTCTTTAGTCAAGACCTCTCAGTTACATCATTCAGACTAGATCGCCAGTCTTAGAATACCCCTCCTTCCTTTACACCTACCAGTTTCATGCTCATGTGGGAAATCAGATGCACTGTCTTTCCTCAAGAAATTAAAACAATAAGATTAATATAGGTGCAAGAGTGGCTGTGTGGTAAGTAGCTTGCTTACCAGCCACATGGTTACGGGTTCAGTCCCACTGCGTGGCACTTTGGGCAAGTGTCTTATACTATCACCTCGGGCCGACCAAAGCCTTGTGAATGGATTTGGTAGACGGAAACTGAAAGAAGCCCGTCGTATATATGTATATATGTGTGTCTGTGTTTGTCCCCTCAACATCGCTTTACAACTGATGCTAGTGTGTTTATGTCCCTGTAACTTAGCAGTTCAGCAAAAGAAACCGATAGAATAAGTACTAGGCTTACAAAGAATAAGTCCTGGGGTCAATTTGCTCGACTAAAGGCGGTGCTCCAGCATGGCCACAGTCAAATGACTGAAACAAGTAAAAGAGTAAAAGAGAGAGTAAAAGAGTAAAAGAGAGAGTAAAAGAGTATTGTAGCCTTAATTTTTCTCCATTCCTTATTTTTCCATTATTTCTCTCTTTAGGTCTCAGAGTGTGTTTCCACTCTAGAAAAGCGGACCTCTTTTGACTGCGCAGGAATTGCTCCATATGAGAAGGAAAATGAACTTTCTGGTATGTTGCAATGTCTTCATTGCTGGACTGACATTCCATCACTGTCAACTTCGAACCCTCCCAGCGTCCTCTCTGTCATACTTGAGGCTGAAGACTTTGACACAGCTCGAGAGTGGGCAGATTACTTCTCTGTTGACTTGCGATTGCTTGAGGTAACCTTTTAAACATATTTATTTGTTTATTTATTTTGCTGTTAAAGTTTTTAAGCCTTTTGGTAACAATCCATCTGGGGTCACTCCCTGGTCCTGTGATACAAATTGCTTGTTTAAATGTATTATAAGTTAAAGCCTTCCATCAAAATTTCATGTCAGTTTTTGTTCCAAACACCAGCTTGATAATGACAAAATTTTTTTTAGTACTTTCTTCATTATTTTCAAAATTAATTGAAACAAAGGTACCAGCATGGCTGTGTGGTAAGAAGCTTGCTTCCCAACTACATGGTCCCAGGTTCAGTCCCAATGCGTGGCATCTTGGCAGAGTGTCTTTTACTATAGCCTTGGGGCGATCAAAGCCTTGTGAATGGATTTGGTTGACAGAAACTGAAAGAAGCTCATCATATATGTATATGTATATATATATATATATACGTGTGTTTGTGTTTCTCCACCATCATTTGACAACTGGTGGTGGTGTGTTTATGTCCCCATAACTTATCTGTTAAGCAAACAAGACCAATAGAATAAGAACCAATACTTTAAAAAAATAAGTACTGGAGTTAATTCCTTCAACTAAAATTCTTCAAGGCAATGCCCCAGCATGGCCACAGCCTAATGACTGAAACAAGTAAAAGATCAGAATTAAAGGTAATGTATTTCAACCGAAATATGGTAACAAAAGGGTTTTTAACCCTTTGGTATTCAGATTACTCTGTCAAATGTAATGCTTATTTATTCACATTGTTTCGAATTAATCATTTATAATCTTGTAGCTTCAGGATTTCAATGATGTAATTGTTTATTCTTAGAATGACATTGTAGGGTAGGTATTAAAGGCTGGATCTCTCTCTCTTTTAGTCTTTTACTTGTTTCAGTCATTTGACTGCGGCCATGCTGGAGCACCGCCTTTAGACGAGCAAATCAACCCCAGGACTTATTCTTTGGAAGCCTAGTACTTATTCTATCGGTCTCTTTTGCCGAACTAAGTGACGGGGACATAAACACACCAGCATCGGTTGTCAAGCAATGCTAGGGGGACAAACACAGACACACAAATACACACACACACACACACATATATACATATATACGACTGGCTTCTTTCAGTTTCCATCTACCAAATCCACTCACAAGGCTTTGGTTTGGCCCGAGGCTATAGTAGAAGACACTTGCCCAAGATGTCATGCAGTGGGACTGAACCTGGAACCATGTGGTTGGTAAGCAAGCTACTTACCACACAGCCACTCCTACGCCTATATGGTGTGTTTGTATATTTTTAGAATGATATTGTAGAGAAGGTATGAGAGGTCGGATGTGGTCAGTTTTAACATAAAACAGGTAGAATATTTGGGCCAGATATGGCCTTTTTAAACACTAATGGGTTAAAGTGATTTAAATTAAAACTTCATGTTAATTTTTGTTCCAAACAGCATAATTAATCTGCTGGGAAGTCAGTTTATTCTCATCTAAAGATGGGATGTTAATAGTTCATAGGTTTTAATTAATAAAAGCTAATCAGGCACTAAACAACAACAACAGTTGCAGATGTTAAAGAAGGATGTAGCTATAAAAAAAAATACTATCAACAAAATGAAGATAAAACAAGTGTTTTTAAATATTCTCTTCATGTTAGCTGAGAAAGAAAATAAAAATCTATGTAAGTCAGCCCGGTTGACTGAGCAGGTAAGTAGTTACAATGGCTGAAATTATTCAGACTTGAACTCAACATTCTCTGAGCTGTTAGTCTCATTACTCAATGTATATTAATTTATGATTTATAAAATTTAATCTACAACACATATAAGTATACATTTAAACTCAGTATCTTTATTAAGTTGTTAGTTTCATTACTTAATGTATGTTAATTTGTGTTAATTTATGATATAATTTGCAATATATATAATATTGTAGGATCTGAAATAAGCATTTTTCTCTAAGCTGTAAGTTTCATTACTTAATGTATGTAATTTATGTTTATTTATGATTCCTGAATGTCATTTCTGTTCATCATTATCAGTTTACCTACATTCATTACTTTTTTCACCACATTATTTCACAGTGTATAGAGATGAAAGAAATCATGTTCTTTCTCAGTCACGGACCTTCTGATCCCAAGGAAGCATTCATGGTAAGATCTTTTTATCATGGCTTTCCTTTTATCTTATATTTACATAACATATCCATGTGTTTGTGCACATACAGATGCACACATACTCAAGTTTAAAAAGTGGATGTAAAACTGCAAGGTATTTGTGTATTTTATGTTTTGAGAGACTAACACACATCATGTGATCGACCAGGCTATCAGATGTTGTTGCACATCGCTGGTTACAGTGCACTTTTGCATTGTTTCAGCCTTCAAATGTTGCCGCCCTGCTGGCTAGGCAAACAGGTCAACATTCTTTCCCAGTTGGAAGGTGGACTGGAGCAACATGAAATGAAATGTTTTGCCCAAGAACACAACACACCACCCAATCAAGCAATCAAACTCACAATACAGTGATTGTGAGCGCAACAGCCTAACCACTAGGCCACGTGCCTTCACAGCACACATACAAACATATATATATGTGTGTGTGTGTGTGTGTGTGTGTGAGATGTATGTATATAAGAGTGTATTTATTTGTGTGGGCATATACATATATCAATTCTTGGTGGTGCATTGTGTCTTTATGCAAGACACTTTATTACACATTGCTCCAGTTCACTCAGCTGGAAAAAATAAGTTGTATCTGTAATTCAAAGGGCCAGCCCTATCACATTCTGTATCACACTTAATCTCCCTGAGAACTACATTAACAGATATGCATGTCTGTGGAGTGCTCAGCCACTTGCACGTGAATTTCACAAGCAGGCTGTTCCATTGATTGGATCATCTGGAACCCTTGTTTGTCATAACTGATGGAGTGCCAGTTAATATATATATATATATATATATATATATATATATATATATATATATATATTGTATCTGGACAATTCTCCCCAATGAAAACTACCCCTAAGATAATTACCCCCGCTTGGTTAATTACCCCCTCTCCAATATATTAAGAAGTTTTAAATCATCATCTGTTGTCCATGGCAGGATATTGTTCAGCAGGGGGATGTCCTAGACTCATATATATGTGTGTGTCTGTGTGTGTGTGTGTGTGTAAGCAAAAAAGAACAGTCAGCAGAATTTTAAGGGGCAGGGATACATATTCTCATTCAAAAGCAGAACATTACTATTGAGAGAAATGGTGACTATGTTGAGAAGTAGGGATGTGATCCACAGAGGACCAGCTTCATTTTGATGTATAATACATGTTCCTGTGTTGGTAATTATACCTGTCCTAAACAAAATGGCATTACTTTTTGACTCACCCTCGTAATATTAATATATATTAGTCTTATATATTCTGATATACTTATTATGAGAGATTTATGTCTAATCTACTTAATGGCTTGAAACCAGACATAAACACCATCTGTTAAAAATCTTAAAGAGCTGCTTCAGAACCATTTACAATTAATCATATTATTTATTCTAGGCTTTAGAGAAAATGCAGGCAGAAGATGAGTGCAAGTGTCTGAGAATTTGTAATAGTCTTATGGAATCTCTGAATCGACAGCAAGACATTTTATTCATTGCAAGCTACATGCTGAACTACCTTGAATCCAACCTGGACCCACAGAGACAAGAACAGTTACGCCTTACCTGTATCGGAGCCAAGGTAAGCCTGTATTATGTTTCAAGGGTGTCTTGTCATTTATTTTTTATTTTTTATTATAGTTTGAGTTGCAGAGTTAGTAAGACACAAAGTGACTGATTGTTAGGGGCTGGTATACAAACCCTAGTTGCAGTCATTGTGGTTAATAACTTTGCCTTTATATCTCAAAATTCAGTGTGTATTCTACAGCATCATCATCATCATCATCATCATCATTATTATTATTACTATTATTATTAAGAAGGCAGCAAACTGGCAGAATTGTTAGCATGCCAAGCAAAATGCTTAGCGGTATTTTACCCGACACTACGTTTTGAGTTCAAATTCCACCAAGGACAACTTTGCCTTTCATCCTTGGCTAACTTAAACCCCACAAATTTCTGGCTTCTTGTCTATATTAGAAACAATTATTTTTCTGTTTTGTTCTAGGCTTTGCTGTGTCTTCCCAACTCTATTAGGGGTGAATATCGGCACTTGGTATCAGCCCCACAACTCCTGTTGGAGCAGCTGCTAATGAACATGAAGGTAAGTTTTCAGTGTTTATATTGGTCCCCCCCACTTTTTTTTGTTAACTGTCATCATCATCATCATCATTTAACATCCACATTTCCATACCTGAATAAGTCAGGCAATTTATGGAGGCAGGTTTTCTACAGCTGAATGCCTTTCCTTTTGCCAACTCTCACCTGTTTCCAAGCAGTGTTATATATTTCACCATGGAAGACAGGAAATGAACACCATCAGTTTTGCTGTTCTGCAGTTTTGTTATTCTTAATTTCTATTAATCTCCCAAAATAATCAAATTCTTTTTTTCCTTGATTGTCCAGGCACTTTTTCTTGTCCTTTCTCTCAGTTATCACCTAAAGTATGTGATGCTACCAACTTAGCTTCATAGCAACTAGAACCATCTTACACTATACTATATGGTTCATAGTTGATTATGATTATTTGTGCTCTCTCTCTCCCTCTCTCTCTCTCTCTCTCCCCCTCTCTCTCTCCCTCTCTCTCTCTTTCTCCCCCTCTCTCTCTCCCTCTCCCCCTCTCTCTCCCCCTCTCTCTCTTTCTCTCTCTCTCTCTCTCTCTCCCTCTCTCTCTCTCTCTCCCTCTCTCTCTCTCTCTCCCCCTCTCTCAAATAATTACATATGTTTCCATTCCATTTCAATCAAGGCCGACCTTGCAGGACAAGTGTTTTCCAAGATACAAAATGACTTCCGACGCATTCAGGATAGCAGTCAGTGTTTCTCTATTGAAAATTTTGATGACCTTGTTGCAAAATATGCCACTAAAGCTCTTGAATTTCCTATAGTCCAAGTTCTAATTCAAGGTAAACTTTGTTAAAATTCTCACTTGATTTTTTCTCTTGTGTTTTTTCCCCATTATTTTTATTGCATTCATTCATTGTTAAACGTTCCGTTGACACTTTCTATAAATGTATTTCAGATTTCATTGTAAATACTAAGTGTTATCATCCATGCCATTGTTATGTCATCAATACTGAGATGAATGCTCATATCATCACTTTCCTGCTCATCATCATATTCATCATCATCATCATCATCGTCACGAACACCACTACTATTAGATCCAGTATCGTCATCATTGTATACACCAAAACTGCAACATTGCATCACAAACAATGAACCGCTCAATATATCAAGCCTATGTAAAAGAGTCTCTACATCAGTGTTTCCCAACCTATTTTCTCCCAGGCCCCACTATAACTTTTCAGAAAAATTTATGTCTCGTCGGTGGCCGGAAAAAAAACTACTTTATTTTTGATATTTTATCACAATTATCTAATACAAAAGAATACACTAGTAACTCTTCTATTAAATACTGAGTATCAACTTCCCATAATTATACACTTTTCTTAAAGAAATATCCACATTAGGGCATCAGAATAACACTATACTGTGGCAAACAGCCTTCACACAATATTTTTGGCTGGAGGGATTGCTTTGGCTAGGCTGAGTATAGATGTAGTATGTTTGCTGTGAAGAAAAGATTTTCACTAGTCCATAGCCCATTAAAAAAAAAAAAAAGAAAACAGTTTGGATCCTATGCCCCACCACAATTTTCCCAGGTCCTACTAGTGGGGCATATGCCCCACTCTGAGAATAACAGCTCTACATGATTGCAAGTAGCAGCAACCAAAAACACAAGTTAACACCTTTTAAGTTGGTTGGAATTGAAAAGCAACATTTTTCAGAGTAGGATTGCTTTAAAGTGGTTGGTGTTTGGAAGTTCATCCAATTATAGAAACCATGCCAAAACTGACATTGGTGCTGAGTACAGTCCTGTGGCTTGTTGAATCTTGTCAAACTCTTAAACCAATACCAGCATTTGACAGCAGATATTAAATGATGACGACAATAGTAGCAGCATTGTTGTTGTTTTATTGATCCTAACAATCCATCTTTTGTATGTTGTCTATATTTGAAACCTAACTGCACCTGTCATCATCATCACCAACATTGTTTAACATCTGCTCTCCATGCTGGCATGGGTTGGATAGTTTTACATGGAACTGGCTAACAGGGAGCTGTCCAGACTCCAACTATCTGTTGTGACATGGTTTCTACAGCTGGATGCCCTTCCTAATGCCTATTACTTAGCGGTGTGTGCTGGATGCATTAATGCAGCACCAGCACAGGTGCTTTTTAAGTGGCACTGGCCGGCACCTGAAAAGACAAGCCTATATGTGTGGACACCCGTGTTATTTTTATTTCATCAGAATATCCACATAGGCTTTTATACCTATAAATAAATGTGTGTGATAACCATCATATATTTAGCATATAAACATATAGGGACATAAAGACAATAGCATGTCCACATACAAACACATAAGTGCCTACACACACATGCATGAATACTCATGTAAACATATATGCATACAGACACACATGCATATCTTTTTTTTATTTTTTGCACTTTGTGATGTGCTCAGCTTTGCCTTAAAATAATTGTCCCCACAAATATACGTGCACAGGGACACTTGCACTACCACACACACACACACACACATACACACACACTCTCTCTCTCTCTCTCTCTCTCTCTCTCTCTCTCTCTCTCTCTCTCTCTCTCTCCCTCTCTCTCCCTCTCTCTCTCTCTCTCTCTCTCTCTCTCTCTCTCTCTCTGAAACATTTCAAATTGTGTGTGGAATGCATTTCTTCAAATATTTCTGTTAAACCATTTTCAGGGAAGGATAGAAGCCAGTCCCGATTGTCTTTGATGTCAGACCGTCAGGACTTGGATAGTGTTAGTGTGGCATCAAAGAACCAACAGTCAGAAACTGGAAGCACACGGATGCGGAGACGAGGATCCGATACATCCTGTATGTTAACTCTAAACGTTTTTTATACTTTCTTATTATTATGCAATACATCCATGTCAACTGCTCTGTTAATTATGAAATATTGTTCTATGCTTTTGCTTGCTTCAGATATTGTATTATAGCCATGCTGGGGCACCACTTTGAAGGGTTTCTTTTTTAGTCAATCATATTGACCCAAGTACTTACTTTTAAGTCTGGTACTTATTGTGGCCATTCTGTGCACTGCTAAGTCATAGGGTATAAACAGAAACATGTATTTCTTCAAGTGGTGTCAATGTATAGACAGATAAACAGACACAAACACACACACACACTCCTGCATATTTATAAGTGGAGGCATGGCTATATGGTTAAGAAACTTGCTTCCCAACCACATGGTTTCAAGTTCAGTTGTACTGCACAGCTTCTTGGGCAAGTGTCTTCTGCAATATCCGCAGGTTGACCAATGGATTTGGTAAACAGAAACTGGAAGAAGCCCATCGTGTGTGTGTGTGTGTGTGTGTGCATGCATAGTAAGGAATGTGACAGTGTAGGGGAAAAGAAAAGTCCAAAAAGTGTGCCATGGAAAAATTGTGGTGATCAACAATCAAGGGTGAAGATCTGACATAATTCAAGATTCTAGATTATTTTTAGTTATTTTTACTTAATTTTTGAGAGCAGCCAGGTTCATTTTTAGTATTCTTGTTTGTGAGAGCAGTTGAGTTTATTTCAGATATTCTCATTTTTAAAAATCATCTCCGGTTTAACGTTGAGAAGACGTTGGTGTTGCCTTGGTGGAGATTTGTGTTCTCTGAGTGCTCTTGTTTATATTCTTGTTTACCATCTCATTTATTCTTCCACCAGTGAACCGGTCTCCTGGAAAAAACATAGACAATCATCAACACAGGTCTGTTGGTACTACAGGCAGCAAGTACCTTTCTCTCAACTTGGGCACTGGCAGTAAATTCCAAATGCCACAAGAGCCACCTCACAAAGACCAGTGGGTTCCAGATTCTGCAACTGCTGTGTGTATGGTTTGTCGAGTTGAGCGATTCAGCATGGTAAGCATCTATAATTTTGTACATACATACATTCACACATATGCGTATGTGTGTGTGTGTATATATATATATATATATATATACATATGCGCACACACTCATGCATGCATGCATGCATACACACACACATTTCCACTTGGGCTAATGTGAAGTCTGTATATGGTTGTTTGACATGATAGACAAAGCAGCCAAATTTCCTCAAATTTTACTCCACCTTTTTATGGTAGAAATGAAGCAGATACCAAAAAGTAAGGGATGGTGACAGCTGGAATGCCTTCAGTCAAACACTTCTCTGGAGTTAAATAACAACAATATTTACATTTCCATTTATACACAGATATGCAAAGCAAGCATCAGGTATACTCACCTGTATGTACAGATACATACACATGCAGACCTGAAATTAGATGACTTTTAAATTGGTCTCAACACTCCGACGCTTTAGTTGAAAAAGCATCAATAGAAAGAAGCCTGCCACGTGTGTGTTTGTATGGTGGTGGGGTTTAATGTGGCCTTGTCTTGATAAAGTGTGATATTTGTAAATGAATGTCACCATCACATAAGTGATGGCCACCATTTTCCAATCTTCTGTGAAAATCTATTATGTTACTTGGAAAAAGCTAAGGGTTGGTAAGAGGAAGGACATCTAGCTGTAGAAAATCTGCCTTAGCATATTCCGTCTGATTTGTGAAAGCATAGAAAAGTGGATGTTAAAACAACGATGATCTCATGCACGCACACACACACAGCACAGGCACACACATGCAGACACACATGCACATACATTTATATGCATGTATATCAGCTTTTATTGTTTTATATATATATTGTTTTATCAAATCATTTTGCAGTTTAATCGACGTCACCATTGCCGTAGATGTGGTCGACTTGTTTGCAGAGGATGTTCCGGTAGAACCACCCTCATCTTTGGCATGGTAGCCCGTACTTGCGATGATTGTTTTGAACAGATATCACGAACAAGGTAACTAATTACTAGCTCACACTTGTTGCCACAGCCAGTTTCTTTTAGCCTTTATGTATGTATTTAATGTTTTTGTGTGTATACATGTTATTTAATTCCAGCTCAGCCCTAATCAAGCTGATATTAAATGAAAGAAATACATAGCATTACTGTAAATATCATGTATCATGTTGGTGTAAGAATCTATTATTATTGGGGGGGGGGGGATATATTCTTTTAAATTAATATATTTTCTGTCTTCCTTGTCTTTACCTATTTTCTGGCATACAAGTCAAAATTTCAGACCAGAATTTACAGCTAAAAAAGATAAGTTGACTTCTACGCCAAGATGATTTTGTGAGGACCAAAAATTCCATGTGAAGTACAGCAGGATTTGGAAAGTTAGTGATGATGTTTGAATGTTTACATTACATGTTTACACTATATTTTGTGTTGGCATGTATGCCAGAAAATATGGTATATACTCTTGATGAATTCCCTATAAATGAAGTTTGTACAATTAAGATCAATTAGAAATGACTTGACACATCACTGTCAGATGTTTATGATATTAAAATGTTTACAAGACCTTCTTTTAATGTTTGCAGTATGAAAGATGAAAATGACAGGACTCCCTATCGTCCCAAAGATACTCAGTCACGAGGTAGCGATGAGCTCCTGAACTATAGTCCAAGTTTAACCTCATTTGCTCCCAAAGACCATTTCAGCTTTTATGACCTGGCCGGTGCCATCCGTCAAACAGAACATCCTTGGAAACTGAAGCTTGACCCTGACTACAACAGCGATCTTCTGGAAGAATTTTACTATGAACAGGTATGTGTGTATGTGACCCCTTTTTTTTCTCTGTTTTCTTTTTTCCTTTCTATGTGGTTTTGGATTCATTCAAAGAGCACAACATCTTGGGCAAGTGTTTTCTACTAAAGCCCAAGCTTACCAAAGCCTTGTGAGAGTATTTGATAGATAGAAACTGAAAGATGGCTGTCGTGTATGTGTATCTGTGTTACACTTCTCTGAAAATCGCAAGCTGAAAGTGATGATGTTATCACTTCTGTCAATAAATCCTCCACTGTATTTGCACCTTTTGAGGATAGCTGCGTGAAAAAGTGCCACACCCTAACAGTTGAGGGAACCCGTGGAAGAGGTAGGCCCAGGAAGACCTGGGCTGAGGTGGTGAGGCAAGACCTTCGTACATTGGGCCTCACCGAGGCGATGACTACTGACCGAGACCTTTGGAAATGTGCTGTGCGTGAGAAGACCCGGCAAGCCAAGTAAGATCGTTGCCAGTGCCCCTGGACTGGCTCTTGTGCGGGTGGCACATGAGATGCACCATTTTGAGCGTGGCCATTGCCAGTACCGCCTGACTGGCTCCCGTAGGATTTTCGAGTGAGATCGTTGCCAGTGCCCCTGGACTGGCTTGTGCGGGTGGCACATAAAAGACACCATTTCGAGCATGGCCGTTTTCGTGCGGGTGACACGTAAAAGCACCCACTACACTCTCTGAGTGGTTGGCGTTAGGAAGGGCATCCAGCTGTAGAAACTCTGCCAAATTAGATTGGAGCCTGGTGTTGCCATCCGGTTTCACCAGTCCTCAGTCAAATCGTCCAACCCATGCTAGCATGGAAAGCGGACGTTAAACGATGATGATGATGATGATGATGATGAAGGCATATTAGAAAGATTGGGCAGTGAGAAAGATTAGGAAAAGCTGTATTTATTGTTTGAAATATAAATATCATTGTTTTTTTTTTTTTCTCATTCTCTTTTACAGGCACCGAGTGCATCCTTGTGCATTTCCATACTCAACGTGCACAGTGATCCTCGAAAATGCGGAGAGCTGATTCTGAAGCTTTGTGACGACCTTTCCAAACTGCTGAAACCCATCTCACCTGGAATGGCAAATAGTGAAATAGACTACAGCCTAGTCATTAGGTAAAGTAATGGTTGTTTAATTTCATCATCATCATCATCATTTAGCATCCGTTGTCCATGCTAGCAAGGGTTGAACGGTTTGACCAGGGCTGGCAAGCTGGAAGGCTGCACCAGACCCCAGTTTGGTTTGGCATGGTTTCTACAGCTGGATGTTCTTCCTAACGCCAACCACTCCGAAAGTGTAATGGGTGCTTTTACATGCCACCGGAACAGGTGCCATTTCCATGACACCAGTGTCTGCTACGACTGCAATTTTACTTGGCTTGATGGCTCTTCTTCTCAAGCACAATACAATGCCAAAGGTCTTAGTCATTTACTCCATGAGGCTCAACACTTGAAAGGAGCTTTTCACTTGTTACCAACATTGGCCACTTTGCCTCTATGAGGCCCAACACTTGAAACGTGCTTTTTACATGCCACCATGTGACTAGACCATAATCCACACCACCAGATATTTTAAGCATCTCAGCGGTGATTCTTGATGGGCCAGGGGCTTTATTGTCTTCATATCCTTAATTGCTTTATCTACCAAGGTACTGTCAATTCGGATAGCTGGTTCCTCAACTGGATCAACATTTGGCAGACTCTCTTCCTCTCATTCATTCTCCACATTCAGCAGTCTTTCATAATGGCATTTCCAAACCTCTTTCTTTGCAGAATCATTAAATGCAAGTGTGCCATCATCCATGCGGACACATTTCTCTCCTATGACATCACAATTTTCTCTCACACAGTCTTGCAATCTGAAACACTTCAAGTCTTTGGTCCTCACGTTGCTGAACATAGGCAAAGTTCTTCTTGTTTCTCCCTTGGCTAGATATACCTGTCTCCTAGCTTCCCTACTGGCTATCTGATACAATTCCCTGCTACTCCCACTCTTCCAGACCTGTTTCTTTGCTCTAATGGCCCCGTCTACAACATCATTCCACCACCACATCACCCTAGGTCTGGAAGGGACTTTGCACCAGCCACAGATTTGGTCTGTGGCACTCAGAAAGCTGTCCCGCAGGAATTCCAAGTTGCCCTCTATGTCACAAGTCTGTAGCGCCTCCTCCTTCTCATCAAATTTCTCAAGTAGGATGTCCCTGAATCTCTGACCATATGAAGGGTCCTTAAGCTTCCAAATCCTTCTTTTCCAGATTGGTCTGCTTCTTGGCATCCTTCTGGCCTGGAGTCTAAAGTCACTAATGACTAATCTATGCTGGGGGGGGGGGGGAACATTCTTCACCAGGGAAAGTCTTTGTATTTAAGAGCAACCATGCATCCCGTTGTCTGGCAAGAATGTAATGGATCTGGCTAGCACAGTCACCTGATTGGTATATTATCAGGTAACTGACTGACTTCTTGAAGTTAGTGTTGCAAATCAATAGGTTATTTGCTTCACAGAACTCCAGTAGTGTTGTTCCCTCTTTGTTTTGGGAACCAATTCCATGACCCCCTTGTACTTAACTTAGATTTGATCTGAGAATTTGGTTGAATAAAAATTGCTTGGGGTATTGGGTAAATGTTGCAGAAATGGATCTTAAAAGGTCGAGTAGAAACAAACTTATGTTCTTTCACAATGTAAATTAAACATGATTATTAGACCTACCAAAAATAGTGAAGAAAGTATTCAGCTGGCACCGGAGACAGTTTAATCCAGGGGTTTTCAAACTGCGGTCCGCGGACCACAGGGGGTCCGCAAGGACAAGACAGGGGGTCCGTGGACAGCAAATACTTTTTATGGGCAATTTGATTTTATATATGTTTTTTAATCGAAATCTTTTAATTGACAATAAACCTATTTGTTAAATACTGTTAAATAAATAAATGTAAAAATATATGTTATTTTAAGCAAATATTTATGTATAAATTTCATAAGCATTTATAAAGGGGGTCCCTAAGGTAAAGCCTGAAATATAAAGGGGTCTGCAAGTCAAAAAGTTTGAAAACCCCTGGTTTAATCAACTGTTTGCTCTCACCAAATATGTGGCCTTATACTTATGTCAGAAACCATCATCCTCATCCTCCTTTCAGGGTTGATAAAATAAGAACCAAATAAGTGCTAAGTTTGATGTAATCAACTAGCCACCCCCCTTAAAATTGCTGGCCTTGTGCCAAAATTTGAAACAATAATAGTAATAATTATTATTGTTATTTTTTACCCTTTTACTTGTTTCAGTCATTTGACTGTGGCCATGCTGGAGCACCACTTTTAGTCGAGCAAATCGACCCCAGGACTTATTCTTTGTAAGCCTGGTACTTATTCTATCGGTCTCTTTTTGCCGAACCGCTAAGTGACGGGGACGTAAACACACCAGCATCAGTTGTCAAGCGATGTTGGGTGGGGGGGGGGAACAAACACAGACACACATACATATATGTGTGTATATATATATATATATATAAAAGATAATAAGAGTGAAAAAACTACAGAAGGCTTGTGTTACATGGTTAAAGTATATATTTAAATTATGTCAGAAAAAATGTTATAAAATCTTTTTGGTATATAAACATTGTATTTTGAGAAGTAACCGGTTTCGTGTTGTCTTTTCAAATTTCTCTACTTCATTGTAACGTGTTCGCTCCAACACACACATATATACGACGGGCTTCTTTCAGTTTCCATCTACCAAATCCACTCACAAGGCTTTGGTCAGCCCAAGACTATAGTAGAAGACACCTGCCCAAGGTGCCACGCAGTGGGACTGAACCCCAGAACCATGTGGTTGGTAAGCAAGCTACTTACCACACAGCCACTCCTACGCCTATATAAAGTTAACTTTGCCTTTCATCCTTTCAGAACTGATAACATAAATACCATTTGAGTACAGGGGGCAGTGATTTAATTTGCTATATATGTTGTTTATTCTTTTTCTGTCTTTGGCAGCATGATGAGACATCTGTTGTTCCATGCAAAGGTGCGGTTTACCAGGTGCATGGAAAATCGCTTGATGATTTTGTGCGACCAATACTCAACTCTTGTTGATTTGCTAAAGGTACTACTTGCCTCCAACTACCCTGACCTTCCATCCATACAGGAACTCACGAAGAGTGAATCAGTGACGTAAGTTTGTGTTTGCTGCATGCTTTTCTACCACAGGTTGGTTGTGAAAGGCTTCGCCAAAATGGGATCTGTGTAGGTATTGACCATACTTGAAGTAACTGATGAGACGCACCTCTACACTTGATGCAGGTCTCTGCTATTTAGACATCTGTTACTTTCTTGTAGACGGGGACTGTGGAGAAGCCTATTGGATAGATTGTACTTGTAATTTAACCCTTTTGATACCAACCTTTCTGAGATTGCCCCAGATTCTATGATGCAAACTTATTGGTTTTTAAAGTAAATGAAATTAAAACCATCCCTTCAAAATTTCATGTTAAATTATTTTCCAAACACCAGCTTAATAAATGATCAAGTTATTTTAATGTATTCTTTAAATTTTTCAAAATTAATTGAAACAATGATTGTATGTCTCAACAGAAATATGGTAGCAAAAGTATTAAATGCCTAGCCTTGTCACTGATTTTATCTGAGAATTACATTAAGAGTACATGTGTCTGTGGAATACTCAGCCACTTACATACTAATTTTATGTACAGACTGTTCAGTTGATCAAAGAACTGAATAATCATCAATGAAACAGATGGAGATCCATTTATATACTCTCTTATAGAGCTGAAGTGAAAATAACATTGTTGACCCTTAAGTCATGAGTTCTAAATGCATTGCAGATGTTTCACTGTATTTCTAGGCTGATCACTTTATTCTACCTTGACTCAGTTCAATTAGGTGTCTTATTTAGAAAGATACTAGGTTTTTGAATGAAAGTTCTTCATGAAAGACTGGTGTTTTATCCTGGAAGAAATGTGTCTCTCATCCATTTAGTGTTACAGAAAACCAGAAAGGATCACTAACTCCTTTCATTAATAGAGCTAGTGGCAATTTATTTTTTAATCCTTGCGATTAAAATATAAATGAATTACTTCACTCTTCTAATTATATGACATATGAGGATTAAATGTTTGTGTCCAGTAAGATACAAGCTATTATGCTAATCATCATCATCATCATCGTTTAACGTCCGCTTTCCATGCTAGCATGGGTTGGACGATTTGACTGAGGATTGGTGAAACCGGATGGCAACACCAGGCTCCAATCTGATTTGGCAGAGTTTCTACAGCTGGATGCGCTTCCTAACGCCAACCACTCAGAGAGTGTAGTGGGTGCTTTTACGTGTCACCCGCACGAAGGCCAGTCAATGGAGAAAGAGAGAGAGAAAGAAAGTAGATGTAGTGTGTTAAAGCTCAATATCTATAGCATACTAGGAACAAGTAAATTGACTGAATACTCCATCACCAGCTACAAATATTGGCCTTGGGCCTAAAACCAATCTGTTTATTGTCAATGTATTATTCTCATATGATTTTTATTGAAAAATATTGTGTTTCAGACGCTTGCGAGATAAACTTATTGAAGTAGAGCGCTTGCCGCTTGCTATGGAAGTTTCCACAAAATGTGGTCTTGATGCCACAGGTGTGTGGGCTGCGTGGGGACGAGCCTGCCTTCGCTTCCGCAATTATCCTTTGGCACGAGAAAAATTTGCTCGCTGTTTAAAGGTAACTCATTCTCTTCCCATTTTTAGGGTTCTCTTTTTTTTTCTGTTCAGGTTATTTTTTTTTGTTTTGTTTTGTTTTCATACACTGAATGTTAATTTTGTAAAGAATTGTCTGGTACTTTGTCAGTCTTAAAAAGGACAAAAGACAAAATGAGAAAGGATAAGGAAGAGGCAATCAGTGTACTATTTCTGTCACTTCAGACCAATATATGCGTATATCATCATCATCGTCATCATCATTTAATGTCCATCTCCCATGCTGTCATGGGTTGGATAGTTTGTGAAGATCCAACAGGTCCAAGAACTGCATAATGCTCCAAATATCTGTTTTGGCATGAATTCTACAGCTGGATACCCTGCCTAACACCAACCACTTTACAGAGTGTTCTGAGTGCTTTCTTTCATAGAACCAGCTCTTTGTGAGCTCACCATGCAGCTTGAAAGTCTAGTATCTCCTTTGACTGAATGGGACTACAGTAGAAAAGAGGGGCAGGTGGCTTTATGCTATGGGATTAGGGGGTTAAAGTGTGAGAGAAGAGGCCAGAAGAGGTTTCTTACTGTGGTGTAGCTAAATGGCTATTCACATTATAGAAGAGTGGGTGGGTGGGTGTAACCGAGGTGAAGCTGGAAAGAGATGAAATAGTTGGGGTAGACCTTCTACGTACAAGAAGGTGGATAGAAGTGAATAGAGATAGAAGAACAGGGAGTGTGGGTGGGTAGAGGTTGCAAGAGTGTATGAGGAGAGTGAGGGATGGTTAGAGATGGGGAATGGATGAGGAGGTTGAATATAATGAATTAAAGAGGTTTTACACATTTTCTGACTGTCAAAGTCCACGTAGAAGATTTCAGTCAACCTGAGTGTATTGTAGAAAAAAAAAACTTGCCTAAGGTTCTGCAGTTGGATCTAGAACCACTTTGTTGTGAACTGAGCTGTGGAGGCGCAATGGCCCAGTGGTTAGGGCAGCGGACTCGCAGTCGTAGGATCGCGGTATCGATTCCCAGACCGGGCGTTGTGAGTGTTTATTGAGCGAAAACACCTAAAGCTCCACGAGGCTCCGGCAGGGGATGGTGGCGAACCCTGCTGTACTCTTCCACCACAACTTTCTCTCACTCTTTCTTCCTGTTTCTGTTGTACCTGTAATTCAAAGGGTCAGCCTTGTCACACTCTGTGTCACGCTGAATCTCCTCAAGAACTACGTTAAGGGTACACGTGTCTGTGGAGTGCTCAGCCACTTGCACGTTAATTTCACGAGCAGGCTGTTCCATTGATCGGATCAACTGGAACCCTCGTCATCGTAAGCGACGGAGTGCCAACATTACATTGTGAAATGAGCTTCTTAACCATAGATATGTTCTTTTATTAAATACTTTTATATGTTTCATTGCAGTATTTAATGAGAGATTGTTTGTGTCTTTCTTTTTCTGTATACTTTTAGTGTGTATGTTTAACCCACCTCTTACTTATTTTCAACAGCCACCACGAGACCGCAACCTAACCCAACATTCAAATGCATTGCTAATGGAAGTTGTGGAATGTTTGGAGTCAATGCCTAACAGAGAAAGCACTGAGGTAACATATCTAAGATTGCCTACAATGCATCATTTCATTCACACACAAGCACACACACTGAGCTGTTTGTTCATCAGATACTTACTTCTCAAAGATAAATTTGAAGGGTTTTTTTTTTTCCTAGGTTTACTATTTTAACAGATAGGAGCATTATTATCTGTAACTTTAGAAAGCAAAGTTGAGCAGCTCAACAGAAATAACTTTTAGGCATATCCTAATCTTGAAAGTGCTCAGTATTATAGAATATTGGAATACGTGAGAATAACAGAATATCTCCTTCGCACACATATTTATACATGTAAAGTTGAATTGTTATAATTTTAATTTATAGCTTCACAAATATTCATCTATTTATTAGATAGAAGTATATATACATACATATATATATATATATATATATCATCATCATCATCATCATCGTTTAACGTCCGCTTTCCATGCTAGCATGGGTTGGACGATTTGACTGAGGACTGGTGAAACCGGATGGCAACACCAGGCTCCAGTCTGATTTGGCAGAGTTTCTACAGCTGGATGCCCTTCCTAACGCCAACCACTCAGAGAGTGTAGTGGGTGCTTTTACGTGTCACCCGCACGAAAACGGCCACGCTCGAAATGGTGTCTTTTATGTGCCACCCGCACAAGCCAGTCCAGGGGCACTGGCAACGATCTCGCTCGAAAATCCTACAGGAGCCAGTCAGGCGGTACTGGCAACGGCCACGCTCAAAATGGTGCATCTCATGTGCCACCCGCACAAGAACCAGTCCAGGGGCACTGGCAACGATCTTACTTGGCTTGCCGGGTCTTCTCACGCACAGCCCATTTCCAAAGGTCTCGGTCCGTAGTCATCGCCTCGGTGAGGCCCAATGTACGAAGGTCTTGCCTCACCACCTCAGCCCAGGTCTTCCTGGGCCTACCTCTTCCACGGGTTCCCTCAACTGTTAGGGTGTGGCACTTTTTCACGCAGCTATCCTCCTCCATTCTCACCACATGTCCATACCAGCGCAATCGTCTCTCTTGCACGCCACAACTGATGCTTCTAATGTTCAGCTTTTCTCTCAAGATACTTACACTCTGACGGGTATTCACATTGACATTACACATCCAACGGAGCATACTGGCTTCATTCCTTGCGAGCTTACGTATGTCCTCAGCAGTTACAGCCCATGTTTCACTGCCATGTAGCATGGTTGTTCGTACGCATGCGTCATACAGTCTGCCTTTTACTCTGAGTGAGAGTCCCTTTGTCGCCAGCAGGGGTAAGAGCTCTCTAAACTTTGCCCAGGCTATTCTTATTCTAGCAGCTACACTGTCAGCGCACCCACCCCCACTACTAACTTGGTCGCCCAGATAGCGGAAGCTATCGACTACCTCTAGTTTTTCACCCTGGAATGAGATAGAAGTTGTTTCCTGTTTGTTTGCAGTCTTTATTGCACCTGAACATCTGCCACAAACAAAAACTAACTTGCTAGTTAACCTGCCTTTGATGTTGCTGCACCTCTTATGTGTCCATAGCTTGCACCGGGTACATCTTATAGAGTTACTACCTACTCCTTTTCTACATACTGAGCAGGGCCATCTACCTGAAGGGGTTTGTGTTTTATCTACCTTCCTACTTATTAGGATTTTGGTTTTAGCTAGGTTGACTCTAAGGCCCTTCAATTCTAGACCTTGCTTCCACACCTGAAACTTCTCCTCTAGTTCTGATAGTGACTCCGCAATTAGGGCAAGGTCATCAGCATAGAGGAGCTCCCAGGGGCAACCTGTCTTGAACTCCTCTGTGATTGCCTGGAGGACTATGGTAAATAATAGGGGGCTGAGGACGGAACCTTGGTGGACCCCTACCTCTACCCGGAATTCATTGCTGTACTCATTTCCAACCCTCACCTTACTGGCCGCATCTCTGTACATGGCTCGCACAGCTCTCACTAGCCATTCTTCTATCCCAAGTTTCCTCATTGACCACCAGATAAGGGATCGGGGGACCCTGTCAAAGGCTTTCTCCATGTCAACGAAAGCCAGGTACAGAGGTTTATCCTTGGCTAGGTATTTCTCTTGCAACTGTCTCACTAGAAATAAGGCATCAGTAGTGCTTTTACCTGGCACGAACCCAAACTGCATCTCATCTAAATTGATTCGCTCCCTAATTAGTTGGGCTATGACCCTCTCTGTAACTTTCATAACCTGATCTAACAGCTTGATGCCTCTGTAATTATTTGTATCTAAAGCGTCCCCTTTACCTTTGTAGCAGTTGACTATGATGCTGCTACACCAGTCATAGGGTATGACTCCTTCGTGTATCACCTGGTTCGTAATACGGGTGACTAGGCTATAGCCAACACTGCCAGATATTTTGAGCATCTCTGCAGTGATTCCTGATGGGCCGGGGGCTTTCCCGGTCTTCATACTCTTAATTGCTTTATCTACCCTGGTACTATCAACTCGGATAGCTGGTCCCTCTATTGGGTCGACATAAGGCAGGCTCTCTTTCTCCCATTCATTCTCTTTATTAAATATATATATATATATATATATATACACACACTGAACTAACACATGCAATGGAAATACTTGAATTCTCAATGGAAAACATCATCACCTTACTTTGAAAGAATAAAAAAATTCTGCTGCATGTATTGAGTCCTTTTCCTCACATGTGTACATCATAACAACATACATCATCATCATCATCATCATCATCATCATCATCGTTTAACGTCCGCTTTCCATGCTAGCATGGGTTGGACGATTTGACTGAGGACTGGTGAAACCGGATGGCAACACCAGGCTCCAGTCTGATTTGGCAGAGTTTCTACAGCTGGATGCCCTTCCTAACGCCAACCACTCAGAGAGTGTAGTGGGTGCTTTTACGTGTCACCCGCACGAAATGGTGTCTTTTATGTGCCACCCGCACAAGCCATACGTACATATATATATATATATATATATATATATATATATATATATATATATTATAAACAAACATAGAAGTGCTGAGTGAATTGGTATTTTACAGAAAATAAAGTAAATCTTGAACACAGGATAGATGTGAAAACAGCTTAGCAGATGGGGAAAAGTGGCCAGCAGGTGGCTACAGAGAATTGAATCCTGTACCTGTCACATACTGGTATATATACATTTATATATACATAAATATATCTAATACTCAGAGTGACTCACAAACACACATGAATTTTCATCTTCGTTGACAGCAGAAAAATCTAGAAAAACAACAACCATCCAGAGATTTAAATTTCTGAAATAAGAAAGTATTGAATTGTAAAATTATTTATTTTTGTCCTTTAAATATTTACATTTCAACAAGTTTAATTTCTGATTGACAACATATTACCAGGCTGGATTCAAAAAAAGCAACCTTTATTTCTAAGCTAAGATTAGCAAAGACCTTAGGGTCTTATAATAATCCCCTTATCACTGTGTTACTGATATATTTGATAAGAGATCTTCTGTTTAGGAGTCTGAAATCAAATTGATTGAAATGTAGTCTATAACTTTGCAACTTTTCTAGAGAGGTCTAATTAGACTGGGACATG